>NW_027152416.1:0-231175 GCF_040937935.1 Hyperolius riggenbachi | reverse complement strand
TGCGTTGCGTGGCTGATCCCATCACTGAAAAGTGAATGGGACAGCCGCGCGTTTTGACAAAATCTGGGCGCAGCATGCGTTCCCGGAACGCATGCAGTGTGAACATCAGACAGTGCACTCTATGCACTGTCGGATGTCGTGCGTGTCTGCCTCCTGCACGCGTTTCCAAAACGCGGCTGGAAACGCGTGCAGTCTGAACGGGCCCTGTCTGGTGTCAAAAAACAGATCAAAACCCAGCTGACTAACAAAGTGAAGTGAAGTCAAGTGGAGAAAGCAAGTGCTCCTCTGCAAAGTGAATTTCCCAGTAGAAAGTGCTGATTTGTCCTGCCTGCTGTGCGCTCTATTTCTGTGCTGCTACTGCTGGGTGCAGGATACAGTTAAAATCCTCAATAAAAACATTGTTTCAAGTCAAGTCTGCCTTCTTTGTGCATCTGTGTCATTTATTAAGTGAGTCTGTATTTCACCTGGCTATAAGAACCCCAAAACAGGCATGAATAGAAGGTAGGAGGGGAAAAAAAAAAAAAAACGACCAAAAAAACGATTTTTTTTTTCCTATTAAATTTTGCTTTGGATGAACTCTACTAGCGCTACCCTACCCAGTTGCTGTGTCGCAAAAAAAATCCATGGCCGGACCACTTTCCCTCATGTTTGCAAGAGAAAGAGCAGCAGCATCCCTCCCCTGGAGAGCTGCCAGCGGACTGGCAGGCAGAGCCCTGGCTGCAGCCCCTTATATAGCCTGGGCCCAGGACATTGTGACATCATCGGGTGACTTCCTGTGAGCACCTGCTCAGGTGCCTGCATCAGTGGCAGGCTTTGAGTGTATGTAATCAGGCGGCAGCTGAGCCTGGCCCGTGCGTCTGCGTTTAGCACAGGTGCGCCCATCCCGGTGGCCCGGCAGGCCTGCAGAGGCAGTGGGAAGGGCCCCCCCCCCCCCCCCTGGCAGCCGGTAGCCGGCTGTGCCGTGCAGTGCTGTCCTGTGCGCTGCCTTTCGAAGGTAGTTAGCCTTAATTCCCATTGCAGTACCTCCAGGACCGGTGCACTACTCTCTCTTAGGGCCCGTTCAGATCGCAAATGCGGATGGCCATGCATGCGGAACGCACGGCCATCCGCGTTTGTGTGCGTTGCGTGGCTGATCCCATCACTGAAAAGTGAATGGGACAGCCGCGCGTTTTGACAAAATCTGGGCGCAGCATGCGTTCCCGGAACGCATGCAGTGTGAACATCAGACAGTGCACTCTATGCACTGTCGGATGTCGTGCGTGTCTGCCTCCTGCACGCGTTTCCAAAACGCGGCTGGAAACGCGTGCAGTCTGAACGGGCCCTGTCTGGTGTCAAAAAACAGATCAAAACCCAGCTGACTAACAAAGTGAAGTGAAGTCAAGTGGAGAAAGCAAGTGCTCCTCTGCAAAGTGAATTTCCCAGTAGAAAGTGCTGATTTGTCCTGCCTGCTGTGCGCTCTATTTCTGTGCTGCTACTGCTGGGTGCAGGATACAGTTAAAATCCTCAATAAAAACATTGTTTCAAGTCAAGTCTGCCTTCTTTGTGCATCTGTGTCATTTATTAAGTGAGTCTGTATTTCACCTGGCTATAAGAACCCCAAAACAGGCATGAATAGAAGGTAGGAGGGGAAAAAAAAAAAAAACGACCAAAAAAACGATTTTTTTTTTCCTATTAAATTTTGCTTTGGATGAACTCTACTAGCGCTACCCTACCCAGTTGCTGTGTCGCAAAAAAAATCCATGGCCGGACCACTTTCCCTCATGTTTGCAAGAGAAAGAGCAGCAGCATCCCTCCCCTGGAGAGCTGCCAGCGGACTGGCAGGCAGAGCCCTGGCTGCAGCCCCTTATATAGCCTGGGCCCAGGACATTGTGACATCATCGGGTGACTTCCTGTGAGCACCTGCTCAGGTGCCTGCATCAGTGGCAGGCTTTGAGTGTATGTAATCAGGCGGCAGCTGAGCCTGGCCCGTGCGTCTGCGTTTAGCACAGGTGCGCCCATCCCGGTGGCCCGGCAGGCCTGCAGAGGCAGTGGGAAGGGCCCCCCCCTGGCAGCCGGTAGCCGGCTGTGCCGTGCAGTGCTGTCCTGTGCGCTGCCTTTCGAAGGTAGTTAGCCTTAATTCCCATTGCAGTACCTCCAGGACCGGTGCACTACTCTCTCTTAGGGCCCGTTCAGATCGCAAATGCGGATGGCCATGCATGCGGAACGCACGCCATCCGCGTTTGTGTGCGTTGCGTGGCTGATCCCATCACTGAAAAGTGAATGGGACAGCCGCGCGTTTTGACAAAATCTGGGCGCAGCATGCGTTCCCGGAACGCATGCAGTGTGAACATCAGACAGTGCACTCTATGCACTGTCGGATGTCGTGCGTGTCTGCCTCCTGCACGCGTTTCCAAAACGCGGCTGGAAACGCGTGCAGTCTGAACGGGCCCTGTCTGGTGTCAAAAAACAGATCAAAACCCAGCTGACTAACAAAGTGAAGTGAAGTCAAGTGGAGAAAGCAAGTGCTCCTCTGCAAAGTGAATTTCCCAGTAGAAAGTGCTGATTTGTCCTGCCTGCTGTGCGCTCTATTTCTGTGCTGCTACTGCTGGGTGCAGGATACAGTTAAAATCCTCAATAAAAACATTGTTTCAAGTCAAGTCTGCCTTCTTTGTGCATCTGTGTCATTTATTAAGTGAGTCTGTATTTCACCTGGCTATAAGAACCCCAAAACAGGCATGAATAGAAGGTAGGAGGGGAAAAAAAAAAAAAAACGACCAAAAAAACGATTTTTTTTTTCCTATTAAATTTTGCTTTGGATGAACTCTACTAGCGCTACCCTACCCAGTTGCTGTGTCGCAAAAAAAATCCATGGCCGGACCACTTTCCCTCAGGTTTGCAAGAGAAAGATCAGCAGCATCCCTCCCCTGGAGAGCTGCCAGCGGACTGGCAGGCAGAGCCCTGGCTGCAGCCCCTTATATAGCCTGGGCCCAGGACATTGTGACATCATCGGGTGACTTCCTGTGAGCACCTGCTCAGGTGCCTGCATCAGTGGCAGGCTTTGAGTGTATGTAATCAGGCGGCAGCTGAGCCTGGCCCGTGCGTCTGCGTTTAGCACAGGTGCGCCCATCCCGGTGGCCCGGCAGGCCTGCAGAGGCAGTGGGAAGGGCCCCCCCCCCCCCTGGCAGCCGGTAGCCGGCTGTGCCGTGCAGTGCTGTCCTGTGCGCTGCCTTTCGAAGGTAGTTAGCCTTAATTCCCATTGCAGTACCTCCAGGACCGGTGCACTACTCTCTCTTAGGGCCCGTTCAGATCGCAAATGCGGATGGCCATGCATGCGGAACGCACGCCATCCGCGTTTGTGTGCGTTGCGTGGCTGATCCCATCACTGAAAAGTGAATGGGACAGCCGCGCGTTTTGACAAAATCTGGGCGCAGCATGCGTTCCCGGAACGCATGCAGTGTGAACATCAGACAGTGCACTCTATGCACTGTCGGATGTCGTGCGTGTCTGCCTCCTGCACGCGTTTCCAAAACGCGGCTGGAAACGCGTGCAGTCTGAACGGGCCCTGTCTGGTGTCAAAAAACAGATCAAAACCCAGCTGACTAACAAAGTGAAGTGAAGTCAAGTGGAGAAAGCAAGTGCTCCTCTGCAAAGTGAATTTCCCAGTAGAAAGTGCTGATTTGTCCTGCCTGCTGTGCGCTCTATTTCTGTGCTGCTACTGCTGGGTGCAGGATACAGTTAAAATCCTCAATAAAAACATTGTTTCAAGTCAAGTCTGCCTTCTTTGTGCATCTGTGTCATTTATTAAGTGAGTCTGTATTTCACCTGGCTATAAGAACCCTAAAACAGGCATGAATAGAAGATAGGAGGGGAAAAAAAAAAAAAAACGACCAAAAAAACGATTTTTTTTTTTTCCTATTAAATTTTGCTTTGGATGAACTCTACTAGCGCTACCCTACCCAGTTGCTGTGTCGCAAAAAAAATCCATGGCCGGACCACTTTCCCTCATGTTTGCAAGAGAAAGAGCAGCAGCATCCCTCCCCTGGAGAGCTGCCAGCGGACTGGCAGGCAGAGCCCTGGCTGCAGCCCCTTATATAGCCTGGGCCCAGGACATTGTGACATCATCGGGTGACTTCCTGTGAGCACCTGCTCAGGTGCCTGCATCAGTGGCAGGCTTTGAGTGTATGTAATCAGGCGGCAGCTGAGCCTGGCCCGTGCGTCTGCGTTTAGCACAGGTGCGCCCATCCCGGTGGCCCGGCAGGCCTGCAGAGGCAGTGGGAAGGGCCCCCCCCTGGCAGCCGGTAGCCGGCTGTGCCGTGCAGTGCTGTCCTGTGCGCTGCCTTTCGAAGGTAGTTAGCCTTAATTCCCATTGCAGTACCTCCAGGACCGGTGCACTACTCTCTCTTAGGGCCCGTTCAGATCGCAAATGCGGATGGCCATGCATGCGGAACGCACGCCATCCGCGTTTGTGTGCGTTGCGTGGCTGATCCCATCACTGAAAAGTGAATGGGACAGCCGCGCGTTTTGACAAAATCTGGGCGCAGCATGCGTTCCCGGAACGCATGCAGTGTGAACATCAGACAGTGCACTCTATGCACTGTCGGATGTCGTGCGTGTCTGCCTCCTGCACGCGTTTCCAAAACGCGGCTGGAAACGCGTGCAGTCTGAACGGGCCCTGTCTGGTGTCAAAAAACAGATCAAAACCCAGCTGACTAACAAAGTGAAGTGAAGTCAAGTGGAGAAAGCAAGTGCTCCTCTGCAAAGTGAATTTCCCAGTAGAAAGTGCTGATTTGTCCTGCCTGCTGTGCGCTCTATTTCTGTGCTGCTACTGCTGGGTGCAGGATACAGTTAAAATCCTCAATAAAAACATTGTTTCAAGTCAAGTCTGCCTTCTTTGTGCATCTGTGTCATTTATTAAGTGAGTCTGTATTTCACCTGGCTATAAGAACCCCAAAACAGGCATGAATAGAAGGTAGGAGGGGAAAAAAAAAAAAAAACGACCAAAAAAACGATTTTTTTTTTCCTATTAAATTTTGCTTTGGATGAACTCTACTAGCGCTACCCTACCCAGTTGCTGTGTCGCAAAAAAAATCCATGGCCGGACCACTTTCCCTCATGTTTGCAAGAGAAAGATCAGCAGCATCCCTCCCCTGGAGAGCTGCCAGCGGACTGGCAGGCAGAGCCCTGGCTGCAGCCCCTTATATAGCCTGGGCCCAGGACATTGTGACATCATCGGGTGACTTCCTGTGAGCACCTGCTCAGGTGCCTGCATCAGTGGCAGGCTTTGAGTGTATGTAATCAGGCGGCAGCTGAGCCTGGCCCGTGCGTCTGCGTTTAGCACAGGTGCGCCCATCCCGGTGGCCCGGCAGGCCTGCAGAGGCAGTGGGAAGGGCCCCCCCCCCCCTGGCAGCCGGTAGCCGGCTGTGCCGTGCAGTGCTGTCCTGTGCGCTGCCTTTCGAAGGTAGTTAGCCTTAATTCCCATTGCAGTACCTCCAGGACCGGTGCACTACTCTCTCTTAGGGCCCGTTCAGATCGCAAATGCGGATGGCCATGCATGCGGAACGCACGCCATCCGCGTTTGTGTGCGTTGCGTGGCTGATCCCATCACTGAAAAGTGAATGGGACAGCCGCGCGTTTTGACAAAATCTGGGCGCAGCATGCGTTCCCGGAACGCATGCAGTGTGAACATCAGACAGTGCACTCTATGCACTGTCGGATGTCGTGCGTGTCTGCCTCCTGCACGCGTTTCCAAAACGCGGCTGGAAACGCGTGCAGTCTGAACGGGCCCTGTCTGGTGTCAAAAAACAGATCAAAACCCAGCTGACTAACAAAGTGAAGTGAAGTCAAGTGGAGAAAGCAAGTGCTCCTCTGCAAAGTGAATTTCCCAGTAGAAAGTGCTGATTTGTCCTGCCTGCTGTGCGCTCTATTTCTGTGCTGCTACTGCTGGGTGCAGGATACAGTTAAAATCCTCAATAAAAACATTGTTTCAAGTCAAGTCTGCCTTCTTTGTGCATCTGTGTCATTTATTAAGTGAGTCTGTATTTCACCTGGCTATAAGAACCCTAAAACAGGCATGAATAGAAGATAGGAGGGGAAAAAAAAAAAAAAACGACCAAAAAAACGATTTTTTTTTTCCTATTAAATTTTGCTTTGGATGAACTCTACTAGCGCTACCCTACCCAGTTGCTGTGTCGCAAAAAAAATCCATGGCCGGACCACTTTCCCTCATGTTTGCAAGAGAAAGAGCAGCAGCATCCCTCCCCTGGAGAGCTGCCAGCGGACTGGCAGGCAGAGCCCTGGCTGCAGCCCCTTATATAGCCTGGGCCCAGGACATTGTGACATCATCGGGTGACTTCCTGTGAGCACCTGCTCAGGTGCCTGCATCAGTGGCAGGCTTTGAGTGTATGTAATCAGGCGGCAGCTGAGCCTGGCCCGTGCGTCTGCGTTTAGCACAGGTGCGCCCATCCCGGTGGCCCGGCAGGCCTGCAGAGGCAGTGGGAAGGGCCCCCCCTGGCAGCCGGTAGCCGGCTGTGCCGTGCAGTGCTGTCCTGTGCGCTGCCTTTCGAAGGTAGTTAGCCTTAATTCCCATTGCAGTACCTCCAGGACCGGTGCACTACTCTCTCTTAGGGCCCGTTCAGATCGCAAATGCGGATGGCCATGCATGTGGAACGCACGCCATCCGCGTTTGTGTGCGTTGCGTGGCTGATCCCATCACTGAAAAGTGAATGGGACAGCCGCGCGTTTTGACAAAATCTGGGCGCAGCATGCGTTCCCGGAACGCATGCAGTGTGAACATCAGACAGTGCACTCTATGCACTGTCGGATGTCGTGCGTGTCTGCCTCCTGCACGCGTTTCCAAAACGCGGCTGGAAACGCGTGCAGTCTGAACGGGCCCTGTCTGGTGTCAAAAAACAGATCAAAACCCAGCTGACTAACAAAGTGAAGTGAAGTCAAGTGGAGAAAGCAAGTGCTCCTCTGCAAAGTGAATTTCCCAGTAGAAAGTGCTGATTTGTCCTGCCTGCTGTGCGCTCTATTTCTGTGCTGCTACTGCTGGGTGCAGGATACAGTTAAAATCCTCAATAAAAACATTGTTTCAAGTCAAGTCTGCCTTCTTTGTGCATCTGTGTCATTTATTAAGTGAGTCTGTATTTCACCTGGCTATAAGAACCCCAAAACAGGCATGAATAGAAGGTAGGAGGGGAAAAAAAAAAAAAACGACCAAAAAAACGATTTTTTTTTTCCTATTAAATTTTGCTTTGGATGAACTCTACTAGCGCTACCCTACCCAGTTGCTGTGTCGCAAAAAAAATCCATGGCCGGACCACTTTCCCTCATGTTTGCAAGAGAAAGAGCAGCAGCATCCCTCCCCTGGAGAGCTGCCAGCGGACTGGCAGGCAGAGCCCTGGCTGCAGCCCCTTATATAGCCTGGGCCCAGGACATTGTGACATCATCGGGTGACTTCCTGTGAGCACCTGCTCAGGTGCCTGCATCAGTGGCAGGCTTTGAGTGTATGTAATCAGGCGGCAGCTGAGCCTGGCCCGTGCGTCTGCGTTTAGCACAGGTGCGCCCATCCCGGTGGCCCGGCAGGCCTGCAGAGGCAGTGGGAAGGGCCCCCCCTGGCAGCCGGTAGCCGGCTGTGCCGTGCAGTGCTGTCCTGTGCGCTGCCTTTCGAAGGTAGTTAGCCTTAATTCCCATTGCAGTACCTCCAGGACCGGTGCACTACTCTCTCTTAGGGCCCGTTCAGATCACAAATGCGGATGGCCATGCATGCGGAACGCACGCCATCCGCGTTTGTGTGCGTTGCGTGGCTGATCCCATCACTGAAAAGTGAATGGGACAGCCGCGCGTTTTGACAAAATCTGGGCGCAGCATGCGTTCCCGGAACGCATGCAGTGTGAACATCAGACAGTGCACTCTATGCACTGTCGGATGTCGTGCGTGTCTGCCTCCTGCACGCGTTTCCAAAACGCGGCTGGAAACGCGTGCAGTCTGAACGGGCCCTGTCTGGTGTCAAAAAACAGATCAAAACCCAGCTGACTAACAAAGTGAAGTGAAGTCAAGTGGAGAAAGCAAGTGCTCCTCTGCAAAGTGAATTTCCCAGTAGAAAGTGCTGATTTGTCCTGCCTGCTGTGCGCTCTATTTCTGTGCTGCTACTGCTGGGTGCAGGATACAGTTAAAATCCTCAATAAAAACATTGTTTCAAGTCAAGTCTGCCTTCTTTGTGCATCTGTGTCATTTATTAAGTGAGTCTGTATTTCACCTGGCTATAAGAACCCCAAAACAGACATGAATAGAAGGTAGGAGGGGGAAAAAAAAAAAAAACGACCAAAAAAACGATTTTTTTTTTCCTATTAAATTTTGCTTTGGATGAACTCTACTAGCGCTACCCTACCCAGTTGCTGTGTCGCAAAAAAAATCCATGGCCGGACCACTTTCCCTCATGTTT
Organism: Hyperolius riggenbachi; assembly: GCF_040937935.1. NCBI lineage: Eukaryota > Metazoa > Chordata > Amphibia > Anura > Hyperoliidae > Hyperolius > Hyperolius riggenbachi. The sequence continues at coordinate 222,753 of NW_027152416.1, read as the reverse complement.
GCAAGAGAAAGAGCAGCAGCATCCCTCCCCTGGAGAGCTGCCAGCGGACTGGCAGGCAGAGCCCTGGCTGCAGCCCCTTATATAGCCTGGGCCCAGGACATTGTGACATCATCGGGTGACTTCCTATGAGCACCTGCTCAGGTGCCTGCATCAGTGGCAGGCTTTGAGTGTATGTAATCAGGCGGCAGCTGAGCCTGGCCCGTGCGTCTGCGTTTAGCACAGGTGCGCCCATCCCGGTGGCCCGGCAGGCCTGCAGAGGCAGTGGGAAGGCCCCCCCCCCCCCCCTGGCAGCCGGTAGCCGGCTGTGCCGTGCAGTGCTGTCCTGTGCGCTGCCTTTCGAAGGTAGTTAGCCTTAATTCCCATTGCAGTACCTCCAGGACCGGTGCACTACTCTCTCTTAGGGCCCGTTCAGATCGCAAATGCGGATGGCCATGCATGCGGAACGCACGCCATCCGCGTTTGTGTGCGTTGCGTGGCTGATCCCATCACTGAAAAGTGAATGGGACAGCCGCGCGTTTTGACAAAATCTGGGCGCAGCATGCGTTCCCGGAACGCATGCAGTGTGAACATCAGACAGTGCACTCTATGCACTGTCGGATGTCGTGCGTGTCTGCCTCCTGCACGCGTTTCCAAAACGCGGCTGGAAATGCGTGCAGTCTGAACGGGCCCTGTCTGGTGTCAAAAAACAGATCAAAACCCAGCTGACTAACAAAGTGAAGTGAAGTCAAGTGGAGAAAGCAAGTGCTCCTCTGCAAAGTGAATTTCCCAGTAGAAAGTGCTGATTTGTCCTGCCTGCTGTGCGCTCTATTTCTGTGCTGCTACTGCTGGGTGCAGGATACAGTTAAAATCCTCAATAAAAACATTGTTTCAAGTCAAGTCTGCCTTCTTTGTGCATCTGTGTCATTTATTAAGTGAGTCTGTATTTCACCTGGCTATAAGAACCCCAAAACAGGCATGAATAGAAGGTAGGAGGGAAAAAAAAAAAAAAAACGACCAAAAAAACGATTTTTTTTTTCCTATTAAATTTTGCTTTGGATGAACTCTACTAGCGCTACCCTACCCAGTTGCTGTGTCGCAAAAAAAATCCATGGCCGGACCACTTTCCCTCATGTTTGCAAGAGAAAGAGCAGCAGCATCCCTCCCCTGGAGAGCTGCCAGCGGACTGGCACGCAGAGCCCTGGCTGCAGCCCCTTATATAGCCTGGGCCCAGGACATTGTGACATCATCGGGTGACTTCCTGTGAGCACCTGCTCAGGTGCCTGCATCAGTGGCAGGCTTTGAGTGTATGTAATCAGGCGGCAGCTGAGCCTGGCCCGTGCGTCTGCGTTTAGCACAGGTGCGCCCATCCCGGTGGCCCGGCAGGCCTGCAGAGGCAGTGGGAAGGGCCCCCCCCCCCCCCCCCCCCTGGCAGCCGGTAGCCGGCTGTGCCGTGCAGTGCTGTCCTGTGCGCTGCCTTTCGAAGGTAGTTAGCCTTAATTCCCATTGCAGTACCTCCAGGACCGGTGCACTACTCTCTCTTAGGGCCCGTTCAGATCGCAAATGCGGATGGCCATGCATGCGGAACGCACGCCATCCGCGTTTGTGTGCGTTGCGTGGCTGATCCCATCACTGAAAAGTGAATGGGACAGCCGCGCGTTTTGACAAAATCTGGGCGCAGCATGCGTTCCCGGAACGCATGCAGTGTGAACATCAGACAGTGCACTCTATGCACTGTCGGATGTCGTGCGTGTCTGCCTCCTGCACGCGTTTCCAAAACGCGGCTGGAAACGCGTGCAGTCTGAACGGGCCCTGTCTGGTGTCAAAAAACAGATCAAAACCCAGCTGACTAACAAAGTGAAGTGAAGTCAAGTGGAGAAAGCAAGTGCTCCTCTGCAAAGTGAATTTCCCAGTAGAAAGTGCTGAATTGTCCTGCCTGCTGTGCGCTCTATTTCTGTGCTGCTACTGCTGGGTGCAGGATACAGTTAAAATCCTCAATAAAAACATTGTTTCAAGTCAAGTCTGCCTTCTTTGTGCATCTGTGTCATTTATTAAGTGAGTCTGTATTTCACCTGGCTATAAGAACCCCAAAACAGGCATGAATAGAAGGTAGGAGGGGAAAAAAAAAAAAAAACGACCAAAAAAACGATTTTTTTTTTCCTATTAAATTTTGCTTTGGATGAACTCTACTAGCGCTACCCTACCCAGTTGCTGTGTCGCAAAAAAAATCCATGGCCGGACCACTTTCCCTCATGTTTGCAAGAGAAAGAGCAGCAGCATCCCTCCCCTGGAGAGCTGCCAGCGGACTGGCAGGCAGAGCCCTGGCTGCAGCCCCTTATATAGCCTGGGCCCAGGACATTGTGACATCATCGGGTGACTTCCTGTGAGCACCTGCTCAGGTGCCTGCATCAGTGGCAGGCTTTGAGTGTATGTAATCAGGCGGCAGCTGAGCCTGGCCCGTGCGTCTGCGTTTAGCACAGGTGCGCCCATCCCGGTGGCCCGGCAGGCCTGCAGAGGCAGTGGGAAGGGCCCCCCCCCCCCTGGCAGCCGGTAGCCGGCTGTGCCGTGCAGTGCTGTCCTGTGCGCTGCCTTTCGAAGGTAGTTAGCCTTAATTCCCATTGCAGTACCTCCAGGACCGGTGCACTACTCTCTCTTAGGGCCCGTTCAGATCGCAAATGCGGATGGCCATGCATGCGGAACGCACGCCATCCGCGTTTGTGTGCGTTGCGTGGCTGATCCCATCACTGAAAAGTGAATGGGACAGCCGCGCGTTTTGACAAAATCTGGGCGCAGCATGCGTTCCCGGAACGCATGCAGTGTGAACATCAGACAGTGCACTCTATGCACTGTCGGATGTCGTGCGTGTCTGCCTCCTGCACGCGTTTCCAAAACGCGTCTGGAAACGCGTGCAGTCTGAACGGGCCCTGTCTGGTGTCAAAAAACAGATCAAAACCCAGCTGACTAACAAAGTGAAGTGAAGTCAAGTGGAGAAAGCAAGTGCTCCTCTGCAAAGTGAATTTCCCAGTAGAAAGTGCTGATTTGTCCTGCCTGCTGTGCGCTCTATTTCTGTGCTGCTACTGCTGGGTGCAGGATACAGTTAAAATCCTCAATAAAAACATTGTTTCAAGTCAAGTCTGCCTTCTTTGTGCATCTGTGTCATTTATTAAGTGAGTCTGTATTTCACCTGGCTATAAGAACCCCAAAACAGGCATGAATAGAAGGTAGGAGGGGAAAAAAAAAAAAAAAACGACCAAAAAAACGATTTTTTTTTTCCTATTAAATTTTGCTTTGGATGAACTCTACTAGCGCTACCCTACCCAGTTGCTGTGTCGCAAAAAAAATCCATGGCCGGACCACTTTTTCTCATGTTTGCAAGAGAAAGAGCAGCAGCATCCCTCCCCTGGAGAGCTGCCAGCGGACTGGCAGGCAGAGCCCTGGCTGCAGCCCCTTATATAGCCTGGGCCCAGGACATTGTGACATCATCGGGTGACTTCCTGTGAGCACCTGCTCAGGTGCCTGCATCAGTGGCAGGCTTTGAGTGTATGTAATCAGGCGGCAGCTGAGCCTGGCCCGTGCGTCTGCGTTTAGCACAGGTGCGCCCATCCCGGTGGCCCGGCAGGCCTGCAGAGGCAGTGGGAAGGGCCCCCCCCCCCCTGGCAGCCGGTAGCCGGCTGTGCCGTGCAGTGCTGTCCTGTGCGCTGCCTTTCGAAGGTAGTTAGCCTTAATTCCCATTGCAGTACCTCCAGGACCGGTGCACTACTCTCTCTTAGGGCCCGTTCAGATCGCAAATGCGGATGGCCATGCATGCGGAACGCACGCCATCCGCGTTTGTGTGCGTTGCGTGGCTGATCCCATCACTGAAAAGTGAATGGGACAGCCGCGCGTTTTGACAAAATCTGGGCGCAGCATGCGTTCCCGGAACGCATGCAGTGTGAACATCAGACAGTGCACTCTATGCACTGTCGGATGTCGTGCGTGTCTGCCTCCTGCACGCGTTTCCAAAACGCGGCTGGAAACGCGTGCAGTCTGAACGGGCCCTGTCTGGTGTCAAAAAACAGATCAAAACCCAGCTGACTAACAAAGTGAAGTGAAGTCAAGTGGAGAAAGCAAGTGCTCCTCTGCAAAGTGAATTTCCCAGTAGAAAGTGCTGATTTGTCCTGCCTGCTGTGCGCTCTATTTCTGTGCTGCTACTGCTGGGTGCAGGATACAGTTAAAATCCTCAATAAAAACATTGTTTCAAGTCAAGTCTGCCTTCTTTGTGCATCTGTGCCATTTATTAAGTGAGTCTGTATTTCACCTGGCTATAAGAACCCCAAAACAGGCATGAATAGAAGGTAGGAGGGGAAAAAAAAAAAAAAACGACCAAAAAAACGATTTTTTTTTTCCTATTAAATTTTGCTTTGGATGAACTCTACTAGCGCTACCCTACCCAGTTGCTGTGTCGCAAAAAAAATCCATGGCCGGACCACTTTCCCTCATGTTTGCAAGAGAAAGAGCAGCAGCATCCCTCCCCTGGAGAGCTGCCAGCGGACTGGCAGGCAGAGCCCTGGCTGCAGCCCCTTATATAGCCTGGGCCCAGGACATTGTGACATCATCGGGTGACTTCCTGTGAGCACCTGCTCAGGTGCCTGCATCAGTGACAGGCTTTGAGTGTATGTAATCAGGCGGCAGCTGAGCCTGGCCCGTGCGTCTGCGTTTAGCACAGGTGCGCCCATCCCGGTGGCCCGGCAGGCCTGCAGAGGCAGTGGGAAGGGCCCCCCCCCCCCCCCCCCTGGCAGCCGGTAGCCGGCTGTGCCGTGCAGTGCTGTCCTGTGCGCTGCCTTTCGAAGGTAGTTAGCCTTAATTCCCATTGCAGTACCTCCAGGACCGGTGCACTACTCTCTCTTAGGGCCCGTTCAGATCGCAAATGCGGATGGCCATGCATGCGGAACGCACGCCATCCGCGTTTGTGTGCGTTGCGTGGCTGATCCCATCACTGAAAAGTGAATGGGACAGCCGCGCGTTTTGACAAAATCTGGGCGCAGCATGCGTTCCCGGAACGCATGCAGTGTGAACATCAGACAGTGCACTCTATGCACTGTCGGATGTCGTGCGTGTCTGCCTCCTGCACGCGTTTCCAAAACGCGGCTGGAAACGCGTGCAGTCTGAACGGGCCCTGTCTGGTGTCAAAAAACAGATCAAAACCCAGCTGACTAACAAAGTGAAGTGAAGTCAAGTGGAGAAAGCAAGTGCTCCTCTGCAAAGTGAATTTCCCAGTAGAAAGTGCTGATTTGTCCTGCCTGCTGTGCGCTCTATTTCTGTGCTGCTACTGCTGGGTGCAGGATACAGTTAAAATCCTCAATAAAAACATTGTTTCAAGTCAAGTCTGCCTTCTTTGTGCATCTGTGTCATTTATTAAGTGAGTCTGTATTTCACCTGGCTATAAGAACCCCAAAACAGGCATGAATAGAAGGTAGGAGGGGAAAAAAAAAAAAAAAACGACCAAAAAAACGATTTTTTTTTTTCCTATTAAATTTTGCTTTGGATGAACTCTACTAGCGCTACCCTACCCAGTTGCTGTGTCGCAAAAAAAATCCATGGCCGGACCACTTTCCCTCATGTTTGCAAGAGAAAGAGCAGCAGCATCCCTCCCCTAGAGAGCTGCCAGCGGACTGGCAGGCAGAGCCCTGGCTGCAGCCCCTTATATAGCCTGGGCCCAGGACATTGTGACATCATCGGGTGACTTCCTGTGAGCACCTGCTCAGGTGCCTGCATCAGTGGCAGGCTTTGAGTGTATGTAATCAGGCGGCAGCTGAGCCTGGCCCGTGCGTCTGCGTTTAGCACAGGTGCGCCCATCCCGGTGGCCCGGCAGGCCTGCAGAGGCAGTGGGAAGGGCCCCCCCCCCCCCCCTGGCAGCCGGTAGCCGGCTGTGCCGTGCAGTGCTGTCCTGTGCGCTGCCTTTCGAAGGTAGTTAGCCTTAATTCCCATTGCAGTACCTCCAGGACCGGTGCACTACTCTCTCTTAGGGCCCGTTCAGATCGCAAATGCGGATGGCCATGCATGCGGAACGCACGCCATCCGCGTTTGTGTGCGTTGCGTGGCTGATCCCATCACTGAAAAGTGAATGGGACAGCCGCGCGTTTTGACAAAATCTGGGCGCAGCATGCGTTCCCGGAACGCATGCAGTGTGAACATCAGACAGTGCACTCTATGCACTGTCGGATGTCGTGCGTGTCTGCCTCCTGCACGCGTTTCCAAAACGCGGCTGGAAACGCGTGCAGTCTGAACGGGCCCTGTCTGGTGTCAAAAAACAGATCAAAACCCAGCTGACTAACAAAGTGAAGTGAAGTCAAGTGGAGAAAGCAAGTGCTCCTCTGCAAAGTGAATTTCCCAGTAGAAAGTGCTGATTTGTCCTGCCTGCTGTGCGCTCTATTTCTGTGCTGCTACTGCTGGGTGCAGGATACAGTTAAAATCCTCAATAAAAACATTGTTTCAAGTCAAGTCTGCCATCTTTGTGCATCTGTGTCATTTATTAAGTGAGTCTGTATTTCACCTGGCTATAAGAACCCCAAAACAGGCATGAATAGAAGGTAGGAGGGAAAAAAAAAAAACGACCAAAAAAACGATTTTTTTTTTCCTATTAAATTTTGCTTTGGATGAACTCTACTAGCGCTACCCTACCCAGTTGCTGTGTCGCAAAAAAAATCCATGGCCGGACCACTTTCCCTCATGTTTGCAAGAGAAAGAGCAGCAGCATCCCTCCCCTGGAGAGCTGCCAGCGGACTGGCAGGCAGAGCCCTGGCTGCAGCCCCTTATATAGCCTGGGCCCAGGACATTGTGACATCATCGGGTGACTTCCTGTGAGCACCTGCTCAGGTGCCTGCATCAGTGGCAGGCTTTGAGTGTATGTAATCAGGCGGCAGCTGAGCCTGGCCCGTGCGTCTGCGTTTAGCACAGGTGCGCCCATCCCGGTGGCCCGGCAGGCCTGCAGAGGCAGTGGGAAGGGCCCCCCCCCCCCCCCCCCCCCCTGGCAGCCGGTAGCCGGCTGTGCCGTGCAGTGCTGTCCTGTGCGCTGCCTTTCGAAGGTAGTTAGCCTTAATTCCCATTGCAGTACCTCCAGGACCGGTGCACTACTCTCTCTTAGGGCCCGTTCAGATCGCAAATGCGGATGGCCATGCATGCGGAACGCACGCCATCCGCGTTTGTGTGCGTTGCGTGGCTGATCCCATCACTGAAAAGTGAATGGGACAGCCGCGCGTTTTGACAAAATCTGGGCGCAGCATGCGTTCCCGGAACGCATGCAGTGTGAACATCAGACAGTGCACTCTATGCACTGTCGGATGTCGTGCGTGTCTGCCTCCTGCACGCGTTTCCAAAACGCGGCTGGAAACGCGTGCAGTCTGAACGGGCCCTGTCTGGTGTCAAAAAACAGATCAAAACCCAGCTGACTAACAAAGTGAAGTGAAGTCAAGTGGAGAAAGCAAGTGCTCCTCTGCAAAGTGAATTTCCCAGTAGAAAGTGCTGATTTGTCCTGCCTGCTGTGCGCTCTATTTCTGTGCTGCTACTGCTGGGTGCAGGATACAGTTAAAATCCTCAATAAAAACATTGTTTCAAGTCAAGTCTGCCTTCTTTGTGCATCTGTGTCATTTATTAAGTGAGTCTGTATTTCACCTGGCTATAAGAACCCCAAAACAGGCATGAATAGAAGGTAGGAGGGGAAAAAAAAAAAAAAAACGACCAAAAAAACGATTTTTTTTTTCCTATTAAATTTTGCTTTGGATGAACTCTACTAGCGCTACCCTACCCAGTTGCTGTATCGCAAAAAAAAATCCATGGCCGGACCACTTTCCCTCATGTTTGCAAGAGAAAGAGCAGCAGCATCCCTCCCCTAGAGAGCTGCCAGCGGACTGGCAGGCAGAGCCCTGGCTGCAGCCCCTTATATAGCCTGGGCCCAGGACATTGTGACATCATCGGGTGACTTCCTGTGAGCACCTGCTCAGGTGCCTGCATCAGTGGCAGGCTTTGAGTGTATGTAATCAGGCGGCAGCTGAGCCTGGCCCGTGCGTCTGCGTTTAGCACAGGTGCGCCCATCCCGGTGGCCCGGCAGGCCTGCAGAGGCAGTGGGAAGGGCCCCCCCCCCCCCTGGCAGCCGGTAGCCGGCTGTGCCGTGCAGTGCTGTCCTGTGCGCTGCCTTTCGAAGGTAGTTAGCCTTAATTCCCATTGCAGTACCTCCAGGACCGGTGCACTACTCTCTCTTAGGGCCCGTTCAGATCGCAAATGCGGATGGCCATGCATGCGGAACGCACGCCATCCGCGTTTGTGTGCGTTGCGTGGCTGATCCCATCACTGAAAAGTGAATGGGACAGCCGCGCGTTTTGACAAAATCTGGGCGCAGCATGCGTTCCCGGAACGCATGCAGTGTGAACATCAGACAGTGCACTCTATGCACTGTCGGATGTCGTGCGTGTCTGCCTCCTGCACGCGTTTCCAAAACGCGGCTGGAAACGCGTGCAGTCTGAACGGGCCCTGTCTGGTGTCAAAAAACAGATCAAAACCCAGCTGACTAACAAAGTGAAGTGAAGTCAAGTGGAGAAAGCAAGTGCTCCTCTGCAAAGTGAATTTCCCAGTAGAAAGTGCTGATTTGTCCTGCCTGCTGTGCGCTCTATTTCTGTGCTGCTACTGCTGGGTGCAGGATACAGTTAAAATCCTCAATAAAAACATTGTTTCAAGTCAAGTCTGCCTTCTTTGTGCATCTGTGTCATTTATTAAGTGAGTCTGTATTTCACCTGGCTATAAGAACCCCAAAACAGGCATGAATAGAAGGTAGGAGGGGAAAAAAAAAAAAAAAACGACCAAAAAAACGATTTTTTTTTTCCTATTAAAATTTGCTTTGGATGAACTCTACTAGCGCTACCCTACCCAGTTGCTGTGTCGCAAAAAAAATCCATGGCCGGACCACTTTCCCTCATGTTTGCAAGAGAAAGAGCAGCAGCATCCCTCCCCTGGAGAGCTGCCAGCGGACTGGCAGGCAGAGCCCTGGCTGCAGCCCCTTATATAGCCTGGGCCCAGGACATTGTGACATCATCGGGTGACTTCCTGTGAGCACCTGCTCAGGTGCCTGCATCAGTGGCAGGCTTTGAGTGTATGTAATCAGGCGGCAGCTGAGCCTGGCCCGTGCGTCTGCGTTTAGCACAGGTGCGCCCATCCCGGTGGCCCGGCAGGCCTGCAGAGGCAGTGGGAAGGGCCCCCGTGCAGTGCTGTCCTGTGCGCTGCCTTTCGAAGGTAGTTAGCCTTAATTCCCATTGCAGTACCTCCAGGACCGGTGCACTACTCTCTCTTAGGGCCCGTTCAGATCGCAAATGCGGATGGCCATGCATGCGGAACGCACGCCATCCGCGTTTGTGTGCGTTGCGTGGCTGATCCCATCACTGAAAAGTGAATGGGACAGCCGCGCGTTTTGACAAAATCTGGGCGCAGCATGCGTTCCCGGAACGCATGCAGTGTGAACATCAGACAGTGCACTCTATGCACTGTCGGATGTCGTGCGTGTCTGCCTCCTGCACGCGTTTCCAAAACGCGGCTGGAAACGCGTGCAGTCTGAACGGGCCCTGTCTGGTGTCAAAAAACAGATCAAAACCCAGCTGACTAACAAAGTGAAGTGAAGTCAAGTGGAGAAAGCAAGTGCTCCTCTGCAAAGTGAATTTCCCAGTAGAAAGTGCTGATTTGTCCTGCCTGCTGTGCGCTCTATTTCTGTGCTGCTACTGCTGGGTGCAGGATACAGTTAAAATCCTCAATAAAAACATTGTTTCAAGTCAAGTCTGCCTTCTTTGTGCATCTGTGTCATTTATTAAGTGAGTCTGTATTTCACCTGGCTATAAGAACCCCAAAACAGGCATGAATAGAAGGTAGGAGGGGAAAAAAAAAAAAAAAACGACCAAAAAAACGATTTTTTTTTTCCTATTAAATTTTGCTTTGGATGAACTCTACTAGCGCTACCCTACCCAGTTGCTGTGTCGCAAAAAAAATCCATGGCCGGACCACTTTCCCTCATGTTTGCAAGAGAAAGAGCAGCAGCATCCCTCCCCTGGAGAGCTGCCAGCGGACTGGCAGGCAGAGCCCTGGCTGCAGCCCCTTATATAGCCTGGGCCCAGGACATTGTGACATCATCGGGTGACTTCCTGTGAGCACCTGCTCAGGTGCCTGCATCAGTGGCAGGCTTTGAGTGTATGTAATCAGGCGGCAGCTGAGCCTGGCCCGTGCGTCTGCGTTTAGCACAGGTGCGCCCATCCCGGTGGCCCGGCAGGCCTGCAGAGGCAGTGGGAAGGGCCCCCCCCCCCCTGGCAGCCGGTAGCCGGCTGTGCCGTGCAGTGCTGTCCTGTGCGCTGCCTTTCGAAGGTAGTTAGCCTTAATTCCCATTGCAGTACCTCCAGGACCGGTGCACTACTCTCTCTTAGGGCCCGTTCAGATCGCAAATGCGGATGGCCATGCATGCGGAACGCACGCCATCCGCGTTTGTGTGCGTTGCGTGGCTGATCCCATCACTGAAAAGTGAATGGGACAGCCGCGCGTTTTGACAAAATCTGGGCGCAGCATGCGTTCCCGGAACGCATGCAGTGTGAACATCAGACAGTGCACTCTATGCACTGTCGGATGTCGTGCGTGTCTGCCTCCTGCACGCGTTTCCAAAACGCGGCTGGAAACGCGTGCAGTCTGAACGGGCCCTGTCTGGTGTCAAAAAACAGATCAAAACCCAGCTGACTAACAAAGTGAAGTGAAGTCAAGTGGAGAAAGCAAGTGCTCCTCTGCAAAGTGAATTTCCCAGTAGAAAGTGCTGATTTGTCCTGCCTGCTGTGCGCTCTATTTCTGTGCTGCTACTGCTGGGTGCAGGATACAGTTAAAATCCTCAATAAAAACATTGTTTCAAGTCAAGTCTGCCTTCTTTGTGCATCTGTGTCATTTATTAAGTGAGTCTGTATTTCACCTGGCTATAAGAACCCCAAAACAGGCATGAATAGAAGGTAGGAGGGGGAAAAAAAAAAAAAACGACCAAAAAAACGATTTTTTTTTTCCTATTAAATTTTGCTTTGGATGAACTCTACTAGCGCTACCCTACCCAGTTGCTGTGTCGCAAAAAAAATCCATGGCCGGACCACTTTCCCTCATGTTTGCAAGAGAAAGAGCAGCAGCATCCCTCCCCTGGAGAGCTGCCAGCGGACTGGCAGGCAGAGCCCTGGCTGCAGCCCCTTATATAGCCTGGGCCCAGGACATTGTGACATCATCGGGTGACTTCCTGTGAGCACCTGCTCAGGTGCCTGCATCAGTGACAGGCTTTGAGTGTATGTAATCAGGCGGCAGCTGAGCCTGGCCCGTGCGTCTGCGTTTAGCACAGGTGCGCCCATCCCGGTGGCCCGGCAGGCCTGCAGAGGCAGTGGGAAGGGCCCCCCCCCCCCCCCTGGCAGCCGGTAGCCGGCTGTGCCGTGCAGTGCTGTCCTGTGCGCTGCCTTTCGAAGGTAGTTAGCCTTAATTCCCATTGCAGTACCTCCAGGACCGGTGCACTACTCTCTCTTAGGGCCCGTTCAGATCGCAAATGCGGATGGCCATGCATGCGGAACGCACGCCATCCGCGTTTGTGTGCGTTGCGTGGCTGATCCCATCACTGAAAAGTGAATGGGACAGCCGCGCGTTTTGACAAAATCTGGGCGCAGCATGCGTTCCCGGAACGCATGCAGTGTGAACATCAGACAGTGCACTCTATGCACTGTCGGATGTCGTGCGTGTCTGCCTCCTGCACGCGTTTCCAAAACGCGGCTGGAAACGCGTGCAGTCTGAACGGGCCCTGTCTGGTGTCAAAAAACAGATCAAAACCCAGCTGACTAACAAAGTGAAGTGAAGTCAAGTGGAGAAAGCAAGTGCTCCTCTGCAAAGTGAATTTCCCAGTAGAAAGTGCTGATTTGTCCTGCCTGCTGTGCGCTCTATTTCTGTGCTGCTACTGCTGGGTGCAGGATACAGTTAAAATCCTCAATAAAAACATTGTTTCAAGTCAAGTCTGCCTTCTTTGTGCATCTGTGTCATTTATTAAGTGAGTCTGTATTTCACCTGGCTATAAGAACCCCAAAACAGGCATGAATAGAAGGTAGGAGGGGAAAAAAAAAAAAAAAACGACCAAAAAAACGATTTTTTTTTTCCTATTAAATTTTGCTTTGGATGAACTCTACTAGCGCTACCCTACCCAGTTGCTGTGTCGCAAAAAAAATCCATGGCCGGACCACTTTCCCTCATGTTTGCAAGAGAAAGAGCAGCAGCATCCCTCCCCTGGAGAGCTGCCAGCGGACTGGCAGGCAGAGCCCTGGCTGCAGCCCCTTATATAGCCTGGGCCCAGGACATTGTGACATCATCGGGTGACTTCCTGTGAGCACCTGCTCAGGTGCCTGCATCAGTGGCAGGCTTTGAGTGTATGTAATCAGGCGGCAGCTGAGCCTGGCCCGTGCGTCTGCGTTTAGCACAGGTGCGCCCATCCCGGTGGCCCGGCAGGCCTGCAGAGGCAGTGGGAAGGGCCCCCCCCCCCCCTGGCAGCCGGTAGCCGGCTGTGCCGTGCAGTGCTGTCCTGTGCGCTGCCTTTCGAAGGTAGTTAGCCTTAATTCCCATTGCAGTACCTCCAGGACCGGTGCACTACTCTCTCTTAGGGCCCGTTCAGATCGCAAATGCGGATGGCCATGCATGCGGAACGCACGCCATCCGCGTTTGTGTGCGTTGCGTGGCTGATCCCATCACTGAAAAGTGAATGGGACAGCCGCGCGTTTTGACAAAATCTGGGCGCAGCATGCGTTCCCGGAACGCATGCAGTGTGAACATCAGACAGTGCACTCTATGCACTGTCGGATGTCGTGCGTGTCTGCCTCCTGCACGCGTTTCCAAAACGCGGCTGGAAACGCGTGCAGTCTGAACGGGCCCTGTCTGGTGTCAAAAAACAGATCAAAACCCAGCTGACTAACAAAGTGAAGTGAAGTCAAGTGGAGAAAGCAAGTGCTCCTCTGCAAAGTGAATTTCCCAGTAGAAAGTGCTGATTTGTCCTGCCTGCTGTGCGCTCTATTTCTGTGCTGCTACTGCTGGGTGCAGGATACAGTTAAAATCCTCAATAAAAACATTGTTTCAAGTCAAGTCTGCCATCTTTGTGCATCTGTGTCATTTATTAAGTGAGTCTGTATTTCACCTGGCTATAAGAACCCCAAAACAGGCATGAATAGAAGGTAGGAGGGAAAAAAAAAAAAACGACCAAAAAAACGATTTTTTTTTTCCTATTAAATTTTGCTTTGGATGAACTCTACTAGCGCTACCCTACCCAGTTGCTGTGTCGCAAAAAAAATCCATGGCCGGACCACTTTCCCTCATGTTTGCAAGAGAAAGAGCAGCAGCATCCCTCCCCTGGAGAGCTGCCAGCGGACTGGCAGGCAGAGCCCTGGCTGCAGCCCCTTATATAGCCTGGGCCCAGGACATTGTGACATCATCGGGTGACTTCCTGTGAGCACCTGCTCAGGTGGCTGCATCAGTGGCAGGCTTTGAGTGTATGTAATCAGGCGGCAGCTGAGCCTGGCCCGTGCGTCTGCGTTTAGCACAGGTGCGCCCATCCCGGTGGCCCGGCAGGCCTGCAGAGGCAGTGGGAAGGGCCCCCCCCCCCCCCCCCCTGGCAGCCGGTAGCCGGCTGTGCCGTGCAGTGCTGTCCTGTGCGCTGCCTTTCGAAGGTAGTTAGCCTTAATTCCCATTGCAGTACCTCCAGGACCGGTGCACTACTCTCTCTTAGGGCCCGTTCAGATCGCAAATGCGGATGGCCATGCATGCGGAACGCACGCCATCCGCGTTTGTGTGCGTTGCGTGGCTGATCCCATCACTGAAAAGTGAATGGGACAGCCGCGCGTTTTGACAAAATCTGGGCGCAGCATGCGTTCCCGGAACGCATGCAGTGTGAACATCAGACAGTGCACTCTATGCACTGTCGGATGTCGTGCGTGTCTGCCTCCTGCACGCGTTTCCAAAACGCGGCTGGAAACGCGTGCAGTCTGAACGGGCCCTGTCTGGTGTCAAAAAACAGATCAAAACCCAGCTGACTAACAAAGTGAAGTGAAGTCAAGTGGAGAAAGCAAGTGCTCCTCTGCAAAGTGAATTTCCCAGTAGAAAGTGCTGATTTGTCCTGCCTGCTGTGCGCTCTATTTCTGTGCTGCTACTGCTGGGTGCAGGATACAGTTAAAATCCTCAATAAAAACATTGTTTCAAGTCAAGTCTGCCTTCTTTGTGCATCTGTGTCATTTATTAAGTGAGTCTGTATTTCACCTGGCTATAAGAACCCCAAAACAGGCATGAATAGAAGGTAGGAGGGGAAAAAAAAAAAAAAAACGACCAAAAAAACGATTTTTTTTTTCCTATTAAATTTTGCTTTGGATGAACTCTACTAGCGCTACCCTACCCAGTTGCTGTATCGCAAAAAAAATCCATGGCCGGACCACTTTCCCTCATGTTTGCAAGAGAAAGAGCAGCAGCATCCCTCCCCTGGAGAGCTGCCAGCGGACTGGCAGGCAGAGCCCTGGCTGCAGCCCCTTATATAGCCTGGGCCCAGGACATTGTGACATCATCGGGTGACTTCCTGTGAGCACCTGCTCAGGTGCCTGCATCAGTGGCAGGCTTTGAGTGTATGTAATCAGGCGGCAGCTGAGCCTGGCCCGTGCGTCTGCGTTTAGCACAGGTGCGCCCATCCCGGTGGCCCGGCAGGCCTGCAGAGGCAGTGGGAAGGGCCCCCCCTCATGGCAGCCGGTAGCCGGCTGTGCCGTGCAGTGCTGTCCTGTGCGCTGCCTTTCGAAGGTAGTTAGCCTTAATTCCCATTGCAGTACCTCCAGGACCGGTGCACTACTCTCTCTTAGGGCCCGTTCAGATCGCAAATGCGGATGGCCATGCATGCGGAACGCACGCCATCCGCGTTTGTGTGCGTTGCGTGGCTGATCCCATCACTGAAAAGTGAATGGGACAGCCGCGCGTTTTGACAAAATCTGGGCGCAGCATGCGTTCCCGGAACGCATGCAGTGTGAACATCAGACAGTGCACTCTATGCACTGTCGGATGTCGTGCGTGTCTGCCTCCTGCACGCGTTTCCAAAACGCGGCTGGAAACGCGTGCAGTCTGAACGGGCCCTGTCTGGTGTCAAAAAACAGATCAAAACCCAGCTGACTAACAAAGTGAAGTGAAGTCAAGTGGAGAAAGCAAGTGCTCCTCTGCAAAGTGAATTTCCCAGTAGAAAGTGCTGATTTGTCCTGCCTGCTGTGCGCTCTATTTCTGTGCTGCTACTGCTGGGTGCAGGATACAGTTAAAATCCTCAATAAAAACATTGTTTCAAGTCAAGTCTGCCTTCTTTGTGCATCTGTGTCATTTATTAAGTGAGTCTGTATTTCACCTGGCTATAAGAACCCCAAAACAGGCATGAATAGAAGGTAGGAGGGGAAAAAAAAAAATAAAAACGACCAAAAAAACGATTTTTTTTTTCCTATTAAAATTTGCTTTGGATGAACTCTACTAGCGCTACCCTACCCAGTTGCTGTGTCGCAAAAAAAATCCATGGCCGGACCACTTTCCCTCATGTTTGCAAGAGAAAGAGCAGCAGCATCCCTCCCCTGGAGAGCTGCCAGCGGACTGGCAGGCAGAGCCCTGGCTGCAGCCCCTTATATAGCCTGGGCCCAGGACATTGTGACATCATCGGGTGACTTCCTGTGAGCACCTGCTCAGGTGCCTGCATCAGTGGCAGGCTTTGAGTGTATGTAATCAGGCGGCAGCTGAGCCTGGCCCGTGCGTCTGCGTTTAGCACAGGTGCGCCCATCCCGGTGGCCCGGCAGGCCTGCAGAGGCAGTGGGAAGGGCCCCCGTGCAGTGCTGTCCTGTGCGCTGCCTTTCGAAGGTAGTTAGCCTTAATTCCCATTGCAGTACCTCCAGGACCGGTGCACTACTCTCTCTTAGGGCCCGTTCAGATCGCAAATGCGGATGGCCATGCATGCGGAACGCACGCCATCCGCGTTTGTGTGCGTTGCGTGGCTGATCCCATCACTGAAAAGTGAATGGGACAGCCGCGCGTTTTGACAAAATCTGGGCGCAGCATGCGTTCCCGGAACGCATGCAGTGTGAACATCAGACAGTGCACTCTATGCACTGTCGGATGTCGTGCGTGTCTGCCTCCTGCACGCGTTTCCAAAACGCGTCTGGAAACGCGTGCAGTCTGAACGGGCCCTGTCTGGTGTCAAAAAACAGATCAAAACCCAGCTGACTAACAAAGTGAAGTGAAGTCAAGTGGAGAAAGCAAGTGCTCCTCTGCAAAGTGAATTTCCCAGTAGAAAGTGCTGATTTGTCCTGCCTGCTGTGCGCTCTATTTCTGTGCTGCTACTGCTGGGTGCAGGATACAGTTAAAATCCTCAATAAAAACATTGTTTCAAGTCAAGTCTGCCTTCTTTGTGCATCTGTGTCATTTATTAAGTGAGTCTGTATTTCACCTGGCTATAAGAACCCCAAAACAGGCATGAATAGAAGGTAGGAGGGGAAAAAAAAAAAAAAAACGACCAAAAAAACGATTTTTTTTTTCCTATTAAATTTTGCTTTGGATGAACTCTACTAGCGCTACCCTACCCAGTTGCTGTGTCGCAAAAAAAATCCATGGCCGGACCACTTTCCCTCATGTTTGCAAGAGAAAGAGCAGCAGCATCCCTCCCCTGGAGAGCTGCCAGCGGACTGGCAGGCAGAGCCCTGGCTGCAGCCCCTTATATAGCCTGGGCCCAGGACATTGTGACATCATCGGGTGACTTCCTGTGAGCACCTGCTCAGGTGCCTGCATCAGTGGCAGGCTTTGAGTGTATGTAATCAGGCGGCAGCTGAGCCTGGCCCGTGCGTCTGCGTTTAGCACAGGTGCGCCCATCCCGGTGGCCCGGCAGGCCTGCAGAGGCAGTGGGAAGGGCCCCCCCCCCCCTGGCAGCCGGTAGCCGGCTGTGCCGTGCAGTGCTGTCCTGTGCGCTGCCTTTCGAAGGTAGTTAGCCTTAATTCCCATTGCAGTACCTCCAGGACCGGTGCACTACTCTCTCTTAGGGCCCGTTCAGATCGCAAATGCGGATGGCCATGCATGCGGAACGCACGCCATCCGCGTTTGTGTGCGTTGCGTGGCTGATCCCATCACTGAAAAGTGAATGGGACAGCCGCGCGTTTTGACAAAATCTGGGCGCAGCATGCGTTCCCGGAACGCATGCAGTGTGAACATCAGACAGTGCACTCTATGCACTGTCGGATGTCGTGCGTGTCTGCCTCCTGCACGCGTTTCCAAAACGCGGCTGGAAACGCGTGCAGTCTGAACGGGCCCTGTCTGGTGTCAAAAAACAGATCAAAACCCAGCTGACTAACAAAGTGAAGTGAAGTCAAGTGGAGAAAGCAAGTGCTCCTCTGCAAAGTGAATTTCCCAGTAGAAAGTGCTGATTTGTCCTGCCTGCTGTGCGCTCTATTTCTGTGCTGCTACTGCTGGGTGCAGGATACAGTTAAAATCCTCAATAAAAACATTGTTTCAAGTCAAGTCTGCCTTCTTTGTGCATCTGTGTCATTTATTAAGTGAGTCTGTATTTCACCTGGCTATAAGAACCCCAAAACAGGCATGAATAGAAGGTAGGAGGGGAAAAAAAAAACAAAACGACCAAAAAAACGATTTTTTTTTTCCTATTAAATTTTGCTTTGGATGAACTCTACTAGCGCTACCCTACCCAGTTGCTGTGTCGCAAAAAAAATCCATGGCCGGACCACTTTCCCTCATGTTTGCAAGAGAAAGAGCAGCAGCATCCCTCCCCTGGAGAGCTGCCAGCGGACTGGCAGGCAGAGCCCTGGCTGCAGCCCCTTATATAGCCTGGGCCCAGGACATTGTGACATCATCGGGTGACTTCCTGTGAGCACCTGCTCAGGTGCCTGCATCAGTGACAGGCTTTGAGTGTATGTAATCAGGCGGCAGCTGAGCCTGGCCCGTGCGTCTGCGTTTAGCACAGGTGCGCCCATCCCGGTGGCCCGGCAGGCCTGCAGAGGCAGTGGGAAGGGCCCCCCCCCCCCCCCTGGCAGCCGGTAGCCGGCTGTGCCGTGCAGTGCTGTCCTGTGCGCTGCCTTTCGAAGGTAGTTAGCCTTAATTCCCATTGCAGTACCTCCAGGACCGGTGCACTACTCTCTCTTAGGGCCCGTTCAGATCGCAAATGCGGATGGCCATGCATGCGGAACGCACGCCATCCGCGTTTGTGTGCGTTGCGTGGCTGATCCCATCACTGAAAAGTGAATGGGACAGCCGCGCGTTTTGACAAAATCTGGGCGCAGCATGCGTTCCCGGAACGCATGCAGTGTGAACATCAGACAGTGCACTCTATGCACTGTCGGATGTCGTGCGTGTCTGCCTCCTGCACGCGTTTCCAAAACGCGGCTGGAAACGCGTGCAGTCTGAACGGGCCCTGTCTGGTGTCAAAAAACAGATCAAAACCCAGCTGACTAACAAAGTGAAGTGAAGTCAAGTGGAGAAAGCAAGTGCTCCTCTGCAAAGTGAATTTCCCAGTAGAAAGTGCTGATTTGTCCTGCCTGCTGTGCGCTCTATTTCTGTGCTGCTACTGCTGGGTGCAGGATACAGTTAAAATCCTCAATAAAAACATTGTTTCAAGTCAAGTCTGCCTTCTTTGTGCATCTGTGTCATTTATTAAGTGAGTCTGTATTTCACCTGGCTATAAGAACCCCAAAACAGGCATGAATAGAAGGTAGGAGGGGAAAAAAAAAAAAAAAACGACCAAAAAAACGATTTTTTTTTTCCTATTAAATTTTGCTTTGGATGAACTCTACTAGCGCTACCCTACCCAGTTGCTGTGTCGCAAAAAAAATCCATGGCCGGACCACTTTCCCTCATGTTTGCAAGAGAAAGAGCAGCAGCATCCCTCCCCTGGAGAGCTGCCAGCGGACTGGCAGGCAGAGCCCTGGCTGCAGCCCCTTATATAGCCTGGGCCCAGGACATTGTGACATCATCGGGTGACTTCCTGTGAGCACCTGCTCAGGTGCCTGCATCAGTGGCAGGCTTTGAGTGTATGTAATCAGGCGGCAGCTGAGCCTGGCCCGTGCGTCTGCGTTTAGCACAGGTGCGCCCATCCCGGTGGCCCGGCAGGCCTGCAGAGGCAGTGGGAAGGGCCCCCCCCCCCCCTGGCAGCCGGTAGCCGGCTGTGCCGTGCAGTGCTGTCCTGTGCGCTGCCTTTCGAAGGTAGTTAGCCTTAATTCCCATTGCAGTACCTCCAGGACCGGTGCACTACTCTCTCTTAGGGCCCGTTCAGATCGCAAATGCGGATGGCCATGCATGCGGAACGCACGCCATCCGCGTTTGTGTGCGTTGCGTGGCTGATCCCATCACTGAAAAGTGAATGGGACAGCCGCGCGTTTTGACAAAATCTGGGCGCAGCATGCGTTCCCGGAACGCATGCAGTGTGAACATCAGACAGTGCACTCTATGCACTGTCGGATGTCGTGCGTGTCTGCCTCCTGCACGCGTTTCCAAAACGCGGCTGGAAACGCGTGCAGTCTGAACGGGCCCTGTCTGGTGTCAAAAAACAGATCAAAACCCAGCTGACTAACAAAGTGAAGTGAAGTCAAGTGGAGAAAGCAAGTGCTCCTCTGCAAAGTGAATTTCCCAGTAGAAAGTGCTGATTTGTCCTGCCTGCTGTGCGCTCTATTTCTGTGCTGCTACTGCTGGGTGCAGGATACAGTTAAAATCCTCAATAAAAACATTGTTTCAAGTCAAGTCTGCCATCTTTGTGCATCTGTGTCATTTATTAAGTGAGTCTGTATTTCACCTGGCTATAAGAACCCCAAAACAGGCATGAATAGAAGGTAGGAGGGAAAAAAAAAAAAACGACCAAAAAAACGATTTTTTTTTTCCTATTAAATTTTGCTTTGGATGAACTCTACTAGCGCTACCCTACCCAGTTGCTGTGTCGCAAAAAAAATCCATGGCCGGACCACTTTCCCTCATGTTTGCAAGAGAAAGAGCAGCAGCATCCCTCCCCTGGAGAGCTGCCAGCGGACTGGCAGGCAGAGCCCTGGCTGCAGCCCCTTATATAGCCTGGGCCCAGGACATTGTGACATCATCGGGTGACTTCCTGTGAGCACCTGCTCAGGTGGCTGCATCAGTGGCAGGCTTTGAGTGTATGTAATCAGGCGGCAGCTGAGCCTGGCCCGTGCGTCTGCGTTTAGCACAGGTGCGCCCATCCCGGTGGCCCGGCAGGCCTGCAGAGGCAGTGGGAAGGGCCCCCCCCCCCCCCCCCTGGCAGCCGGTAGCCGGCTGTGCCGTGCAGTGCTGTCCTGTGCGCTGCCTTTCGAAGGTAGTTAGCCTTAATTCCCATTGCAGTACCTCCAGGACCGGTGCACTACTCTCTCTTAGGGCCCGTTCAGATCGCAAATGCGGATGGCCATGCATGCGGAACGCACGCCATCCGCGTTTGTGTGCGTTGCGTGGCTGATCCCATCACTGAAAAGTGAATGGGACAGCCGCGCGTTTTGACAAAATCTGGGCGCAGCATGCGTTCCCGGAACGCATGCAGTGTGAACATCAGACAGTGCACTCTATGCACTGTCGGATGTCGTGCGTGTCTGCCTCCTGCACGCGTTTCCAAAACGCGGCTGGAAACGCGTGCAGTCTGAACGGGCCCTGTCTGGTGTCAAAAAACAGATCAAAACCCAGCTGACTAACAAAGTGAAGTGAAGTCAAGTGGAGAAAGCAAGTGCTCCTCTGCAAAGTGAATTTCCCAGTAGAAAGTGCTGATTTGTCCTGCCTGCTGTGCGCTCTATTTCTGTGCTGCTACTGCTGGGTGCAGGATACAGTTAAAATCCTCAATAAAAACATTGTTTCAAGTCAAGTCTGCCTTCTTTGTGCATCTGTGTCATTTATTAAGTGAGTCTGTATTTCACCTGGCTATAAGAACCCCAAAACAGGCATGAATAGAAGGTAGGAGGGGAAAAAAAAAAAAAAAACGACCAAAAAAACGATTTTTTTTTTCCTATTAAATTTTGCTTTGGATGAACTCTACTAGCGCTACCCTACCCAGTTGCTGTATCGCAAAAAAAATCCATGGCCGGACCACTTTCCCTCATGTTTGCAAGAGAAAGAGCAGCAGCATCCCTCCCCTGGAGAGCTGCCAGCGGACTGGCAGGCAGAGCCCTGGCTGCAGCCCCTTATATAGCCTGGGCCCAGGACATTGTGACATCATCGGGTGACTTCCTGTGAGCACCTGCTCAGGTGCCTGCATCAGTGGCAGGCTTTGAGTGTATGTAATCAGGCGGCAGCTGAGCCTGGCCCGTGCGTCTGCGTTTAGCACAGGTGCGCCCATCCCGGTGGCCCGGCAGGCCTGCAGAGGCAGTGGGAAGGGCCCCCCCTCATGGCAGCCGGTAGCCGGCTGTGCCGTGCAGTGCTGTCCTGTGCGCTGCCTTTCGAAGGTAGTTAGCCTTAATTCCCATTGCAGTACCTCCAGGACCGGTGCACTACTCTCTCTTAGGGCCCGTTCAGATCGCAAATGCGGATGGCCATGCATGCGGAACGCACGCCATCCGCGTTTGTGTGCGTTGCGTGGCTGATCCCATCACTGAAAAGTGAATGGGACAGCCGCGCGTTTTGACAAAATCTGGGCGCAGCATGCGTTCCCGGAACGCATGCAGTGTGAACATCAGACAGTGCACTCTATGCACTGTCGGATGTCGTGCGTGTCTGCCTCCTGCACGCGTTTCCAAAACGCGGCTGGAAACGCGTGCAGTCTGAACGGGCCCTGTCTGGTGTCAAAAAACAGATCAAAACCCAGCTGACTAACAAAGTGAAGTGAAGTCAAGTGGAGAAAGCAAGTGCTCCTCTGCAAAGTGAATTTCCCAGTAGAAAGTGCTGATTTGTCCTGCCTGCTGTGCGCTCTATTTCTGTGCTGCTACTGCTGGGTGCAGGATACAGTTAAAATCCTCAATAAAAACATTGTTTCAAGTCAAGTCTGCCTTCTTTGTGCATCTGTGTCATTTATTAAGTGAGTCTGTATTTCACCTGGCTATAAGAACCCCAAAACAGGCATGAATAGAAGGTAGGAGGGGAAAAAAAAAAAAAAAACGACCAAAAAAACGATTTTTTTTTTCCTATTAAATTTTGCTTTGGATGAACTCTACTAGCGCTACCCTACCCAGTTGCTGTGTCGCAAAAAAAATCCTTGGCCGGACCACTTTCCCTCATGTTTGCAAGAGAAAGAGCAGCAGCATCCCTCCCCTGGAGAGCTGCCAGCGGACTGGCAGGCAGAGCCCTGGCTGCAGCCCCTTATATAGCCTGGGCCCAGGACATTGTGACATCATCGGGTGACTTCCTGTGAGCACCTACTCAGGTGCCTGCATCAGTGGCAGGCTTTGAGTGTATGTAATCAGGCGGCAGCTGAGCCTGGCCCGTGCGTCTGCGTTTAGCACAGGTGCGCCCATCCCGGTGGCCCGGCAGGCCTGCAGAGGCAGTGGGAAGGGCCCCCCCCCCCTGGCAGCCGGTAGCCGGCTGTGCCGTGCAGTGCTGTCCTGTGCGCTGCCTTTCGAAGGTAGTTAGCCTTAATTCCCATTGCAGTACCTCCAGGACCGGTGCACTACTCTCTCTTAGGGCCCGTTCAGATCGCAAATGCGGATGGCCATGCATGCGGAACGCACGCCATCCGCGTTTGTGTGCGTTGCGTGGCTGATCCCATCACTGAAAAGTGAATGGGACAGCCGCGCGTTTTGACAAAATCTGGGCGCAGCATGCGTTCCCGGAACGCATGCAGTGTGAACATCAGACAGTGCACTCTATGCACTGTCGGATGTCGTGCGTGTCTGCCTCCTGCACGCGTTTCCAAAACGCGGCTGGAAACGCGTGCAGTCTGAACGGGCCCTGTCTGGTGTCAAAAAACATATCAAAACCCAGCTGACTAACAAAGTGAAGTGAAGTCAAGTGGAGAAAGCAAGTGCTCCTCTGCAAAGTGAATTTCCCAGTAGAAAGTGCTGATTTGTCCTGCCTGCTGTGCGCTCTATTTCTGTGCTGCTACTGCTGGGTGCAGGATACAGTTAAAATCCTCAATAAAAACATTGTTTCAAGTCAAGTCTGCCTTCTTTGTGCATCTGTGTCATTTATTAAGTGAGTCTGTATTTCACCTGGCTATAAGAACCCCAAAACAGGCATGAATAGAAGGTAGGAGGGGAAAAAAAAAAAAAAAAACGACCAAAAAAACGATTTTTTTTTTTCCTATTAAATTTTGCTTTGGATGAACTCTACTAGCGCTACCCTACCCAGTTGCTGTGTCGCAAAAAAAATCCATGGCCGGACCACTTTCCCTCATGTTTGCAAGAGAAAGAGCAGCAGCATCCCTCCCCTGGAGAGCTGCCAGCGGACTGGCAGGCAGAGCCCTGGCTGCAGCCCCTTATATAGCCTGGGCCCAGGACATTGTGACATCATCGGGTGACTTCCTGTGAGCACCTGCTCAGGTGCCTGCATCAGTGGCAGGCTTTGAGTGTATGTAATCAGGCGGCAGCTGAGCCTGGCCCGTGCGTCTGCGTTTAGCACAGGTGCGCCCATCCTGGTGGCCCGGCAGGCCTGCAGAGGCAGTGGGAAGGGCCCCCGTGCAGTGCTGTCCTGTGCGCTGCCTTTCGAAGGTAGTTAGCCTTAATTCCCATTGCAGTACCTCCAGGACCGGTGCACTACTCTCTCTTAGGGCCCGTTCAGATCGCAAATGCGGATGGCCATGCATGCGGAACGCACGCCATCCGCGTTTGTGTGCGTTGCGTGGCTGATCCCATCACTGAAAAGTGAATGGGACAGCCGCGCGTTTTGACAAAATCTGGGCGCAGCATGCGTTCCCGGAACGCATGCAGTGTGAACATCAGACAGTGCACTCTATGCACTGTCGGATGTCGTGCGTGTCTGCCTCCTGCACGCGTTTCCAAAACGCGGCTGGAAACGCGTGCAGTCTGAACGGGCCCTGTCTGGTGTCAAAAAACAGATCAAAACCCAGCTGACTAACAAAGTGAAGTGAAGTCAAGTGGAGAAAGCAAGTGCTCCTCTGCAAAGTGAATTTCCCAGTAGAAAGTGCTGATTTGTCCTGCCTGCTGTGCGCTCTATTTCTGTGCTGCTACTGCTGGGTGCAGGATACAGTTAAAATCCTCAATAAAAACATTGTTTCAAGTCAAGTCTGCCTTCTTTGTGCATCTGTGTCATTTATTAAGTGAGTCTGTATTTCAACTGGCTATAAGAACCCCAAAACAGGCATGAATAGAAGGTAGGAGGGGAAAAAAAAAAAAAAACGACCAAAAAAACGATTTTTTTTTTCCTATTAAATTTTGCTTTGGATGAACTCTACTAGCGCTACCCTACCCAGTTGCTGTGTCGCAAAAAAAATCCATGGCCGGACCACTTTCCCTCATGTTTGCAAGAGAAAGAGCAGCAGCATCCCTCCCCTGGAGAGCTGCCAGCGGACTGGCAGGCAGAGCCCTGGCTGCAGCCCCTTATATAGCCTGGGCCCAGGACATTGTGACATCATCGGGTGACTTCCTGTGAGCACCTGCTCAGGTGCCTGCATCAGTGGCAGGCTTTGAGTGTATGTTTTCAGGCGGCAGCTGAGCCTGGCCCGTGCGTCTGCGTTTAGCACAGGTGCGCCCATCCCGGTGGCCCGGCAGGCCTGCAGAGGCAGTGGGAAGGGCCCCCCCCCCCCCCCCTGGCAGCCGGTAGCCGGCTGTGCCGTGCAGTGCTGTCCTGTGCGCTGCCTTTCGAAGGTAGTTAGCCTTCATTCCCATTGCAGTACCTCCAGGACCGGTGCACTACTCTCTCTTAGGGCCCGTTCAGATCGCAAATGCGGATGGCCATGCATGCGGAACGCACGCCATCCGCGTTTGTGTGCGTTGCGTGGCTGATCCCATCACTGAAAAGTGAATGGGACAGCCGCGCGTTTTGACAAAATCTGGGCGCAGCATGCGTTCCCGGAACGCATGCAGTGTGAACATCAGACAGTGCACTCTATGCACTGTCGGATGTCGTGCGTGTCTGCCTCCTGCACGCGTTTCCAAAACGCGGCTGGAAACGCGTGCAGTCTGAACGGGCCCTGTCTGGTGTCAAAAAACAGATCAAAACCCAGCTGACTAACAAAGTGAAGTGAAGTCAAGTGGAGAAAGCAAGTGCTCCTCTGCAAAGTGAATTTCCCAGTAGAAAGTGCTGATTTGTCCTGCCTGCTGTGCGCTCTATTTCTGTGCTGCTACTGCTGGGTGCAGGATACAGTTAAAATCCTCAATAAAAACATTGTTTCAAGTCAAGTCTGCCTTCTTTGTGCATCTGTGTCATTTATTAAGTGAGTCTGTATTTCACCTGGCTATAAGAACCCCAAAACAGGCATGAATAGAAGGTAGGAGGGGAAAAAAAAAAAAAAAACGACCAAAAAAACGATTTTTTTTTTCCTATTAAATTTTGCTTTGGATGAACTCTACTAGCGCTACCCTACCCAGTTGCTGTGTCGCAAAAAAAAATCCATGGCCGGACCACTTTCCCTCATGTTTGCAAGAGAAAGAGCAGCAGCATCCCTCCCCTGGAGAGCTGCCAGCGGACTGGCAGGCAGAGCCCTGGCTGCAGCCCCTTATATAGCCTGGGCCCAGGACATTGTGACATCATCGGGTGACTTCCTGTGAGCACCTGCTCAGGTGCCTGCATCAGTGGCAGGCTTTGAGTGTATGTAATCAGGCGGCAGCTGAGCCTGGCCCGTGCGTCTGCGTTTAGCACAGGTGCGCCCATCCCGGTGGCCCGGCAGGCCTGCAGAGGCAGTGGGAAGGGCCCCCCCCCCCCCCCCCCTGGCAGCCGGTAGCCGGCTGTGCCGTGCAGTGCTGTCCTGTGCGCTGCCTTTCGAAGGTAGTTAGCCTTAATTCCCATTGCAGTACCTCCAGGACCGGTGCACTACTCTCTCTTAGGGCCCGTTCAGATCGCAAATGCGGATGGCCATGCATGCGGAACGCACGCCATCCGCGTTTGTGTGCGTTGCGTGGCTGATCCCATCACTGAAAAGTGAATGGGACAGCCGCGCGTTTTGACAAAATCTGGGCGCAGCATGCGTTCCCGGAACGCATGCAGTGTGAACATCAGACAGTGCACTCTATGCACTGTCGGATGTCGTGCGTGTCTGCCTCCTGCACGCGTTTCCAAAACGCGGCTGGAAACGCGTGCAGTCTGAACGGGCCCTGTCTGGTGTCAAAAAACAGATCAAAACCCAGCTGACTAACAAAGTGAAGTGAAGTCAAGTGGAGAAAGCAAGTGCTCCTCTGCAAAGTGAATTTCCCAGTAGAAAGTGCTGATTTGTCCTGCCTGCTGTGCGCTCTATTTCTGTGCTGCTACTGCTGGGTGCAGGATACAGTTAAAATCCTCAATAAAAACATTGTTTCAAGTCAAGTCTGCCTTCTTTGTGCATCTGTGTCATTTATTAAGTGAGTCTGTATTTCACCTGGCTATAAGAACCCCAAAACAGGCATGAATAGAAGGTAGGAGGGGAAAAAAAAAAAAAGACCAAAAAAACGATTTTTTTTTTCCTATTAAATTTTGCTTTGGATGAACTCTACTAGCGCTACCCTACCCAGTTGCTGTGTCGCAAAAAAAATCCATGGCCGGACCACTTTCCCTCATGTTTGCAAGAGAAAGAGCAGCAGCATCCCTCCCCTGGAGAGCTGCCAGCGGACTGGCAGGCAGAGCCCTGGCTGCAGCCCCTTATATAGCCTGGGCCCAGGACATTGTGACATCATCGGGTGACTTCCTGTGAGCACCTGCTCAGGTGCCTGCATCAGTGGCAGGCTTTGAGTGTATGTAATCAGGCGGCAGCTGAGCCTGGCCCGTGCGTCTGCGTTTAGCACAGGTGCGCCCATCCCGGTGGCCCGGCAGGCCTGCAGAGGCAGTGGGAAGGGCCCCCCCTGGCAGCCGGTAGCCGGCTGTGCCGTACAGTGCTGTCCTGTGCGCTGCCTTTCGAAGGTAGTTAGCCTTAATTCCCATTGCAGTACCTCCAGGACCGGTGCACTACTCTCTCTTAGGGCCCGTTCAGATCGCAAATGCGGATGGCCATGCATGCGGAACGCACGCCATCCGCGTTTGTGTGCGTTGCGTGGCTGATCCCATCACTGAAAAGTGAATGGGACAGCCGCGCGTTTTGACAAAATCTGGGCGCAGCATGCGTTCCCGGAACGCATGCAGTGTGAACATCAGACAGTGCACTCTATGCACTGTCGGATGTCGTGCGTGTCTGCCTCCTGCACGCGTTTCCAAAACGCGGCTGGAAACGCGTGCAGTCTGAACGGGCCCTGTCTGGTGTCAAAAAACAGATCAAAACCCAGCTGACTAACAAAGTGAAGTGAAGTCAAGTGGAGAAAGCAAGTGCTCCTCTGCAAAGTGAATTTCCCAGTAGAAAGTGCTGATTTGTCCTGCCTGCTGTGCGCTCTATTTCTGTGCTGCTACTGCTGGGTGCAGGATACAGTTAAAATCCTCAATAAAAACATTGTTTCAAGTCAAGTCTGCCTTCTTTGTGCATCTGTGTCATTTATTAAGTGAGTCTGTATTTCACCTGGCTATAAGAACCCCAAAACAGGCATGAATAGAAGGTAGGAGGGGAAAAAAAAAAAAAAAACGACCAAAAAAACGATTTTTTTTCCTATTAAATTTTGCTTTGGATGAACTCTACTAGCGCTACCCTACCCAGTTGCTGTGTCGCAAAAAAAATCCATGGCCGGACCACTTTCCCTCATGTTTGCAAGAGAAAGAGCAGCAGCATCCCTCCCCTGGAGAGCTGCCAGCGGACTGGCAGGCAGAGCCCTGGCTGCAGCCCCTTATATAGCCTGGGCCCAGGACATTGTGACATCATCGGGTGACTTCCTGTGAGCACCTGCTCAGGTGCCTGCATCAGTGGCAGGCTTTGAGTGTATGTAATCAGGCGGCAGCTGAGCCTGGCCCGTGCGTCTGCGTTTAGCACAGGTGCACCCATCCCGGTGGCCCGGCAGGCCTGCAGAGGCAGTGGGAAGGGCCCCCCCCCCCCCCTGGCAGCCGGTAGCCGGCTGTGCCGTGCAGTGCTGTCCTGTGCGCTGCCTTTCGAAGGTAGTTAGCCTTAATTCCCATTGCAGTACCTCCAGGACCGGTGCACTACTCTCTCTTAGGGCCCGTTCAGATCGCAAATGCGGATGGCCATGCATGCGGAACGCACGCCATCCGCGTTTGTGTGCGTTGCGTGGCTGATCCCATCACTGAAAAGTGAATGGGACAGCCGCGCGTTTTGACAAAATCTGGGCGCAGCATGCGTTCCCGGAACGCATGCAGTGTGAACATCAGACAGTGCACTCTATGCACTGTCGGATGTCGTGCGTGTCTGCCTCCTGCACGCGTTTCCAAAACGCGGCTGGAAACGCGTGCAGTCTGAACGGGCCCTGTCTGGTGTCAAAAAACAGATCAAAACCCAGCTGACTAACAAAGTGAAGTGAAGTCAAGTGGAGAAAGCAAGTGCTCCTCTGCAAAGTGAATTTCCCAGTAGAAAGTGCTGATTTGTCCTGCCTGCTGTGCGCTCTATTTCTGTGCTGCTACTGCTGGGTGCAGGATACAGTTAAAATCCTCAATAAAAACATTGTTTCAAGTCTAGTCTGCCTTCTTTGTGCATCTGTGTCATTTATTAAGTGAGTCTGTATTTCACCTGGCTATAAGAACCCCAAAACAGGCATGAATAGAAGGTAGGAGGGGAAAAAAAAACAAAACGACCAAAAAAACGATTTTTTTTTTCCTATTAAATTTTGCTTTGGATGAACTCTACTAGCGCTACCCTACCCAGTTGCTGTGTCGCAAAAAAAATCCATGGCCGGACCACTTTCCCTCATGTTTGCAAGAGAAAGAGCAGCAGCATCCCTCCCCTGGAGAGCTGCCAGCGGACTGGCAGGCAGAGCCCTGGCTGCAGCCCCTTATATAGCCTGGGCCCAGGACATTGTGACATCATCGGGTGACTTCCTGTGAGCACCTGCTCAGGTGCCTGCATCAGTGGCAGGCTTTGAGTGTATGTAATCAGGCGGCAGCTGAGCCTGGCCCGTGCGTCTGCGTTTAGCACAGGTGCGCCCATCCCGGTGGCCCGGCAGGCCTGCAGAGGCAGTGGGAAGGGCCCCCCCCCCCTGGCAGCCGGTAGCCGGCTGTGCCGTACAGTGCTGTCCTGTGCGCTGCCTTTCGAAGGTAGTTAGCCTTAATTCCCATTGCAGTACCTCCAGGACCGGTGCACTACTCTCTCTTAGGGCCCGTTCAGATCGCAAATGCGGATGGCCATGCATGCGGAACGCACGCCATCCGCGTTTGTGTGCGTTGCGTGGCTGATCCCATCACTGAAAAGTGAATGGGACAGCCGCGCGTTTTGACAAAATCTGGGCGCAGCATGCGTTCCCGGAACGCATGCAGTGTGAACATCAGACAGTGCACTCTATGCACTGTCGGATGTCGTGCGTGTCTGCCTCCTGCACGCGTTTCCAAAACGCGGCTGGAAACGCGTGCAGTCTGAACGGGCCCTGTCTGGTGTCAAAAAACAGATCAAAACCCAGCTGACTAACAAAGTGAAGTGAAGTCAAGTGGAGAAAGCAAGTGCTCCTCTGCAAAGTGAATTTCCCAGTAGAAAGTGCTGATTTGTCCTGCCTGCTGTGCGCTCTATTTCTGTGCTGCTACTGCTGGGTGCAGGATACAGTTAAAATCCTCAATAAAAACATTGTTTCAAGTCAAGTCTGCCTTCTTTGTGCATCTGTGTCATTTATTAAGTGAGTCTGTATTTCACCTGGCTATAAGAACCCCAAAACAGGCATGAATAGAAGGTAGGAGGGGAAAAAAAAAAAAAAACGACCAAAAAAACGATTTTTTTTTTCCTATTAAATTTTGCTTTGGATGAACTCTACTAGCGCTACCCTACCCAGTTGCTGTGTCGCAAAAAAAAATCCATGGCCGGACCACTTTCCCTCATGTTTGCAAGAGAAAGAGCAGCAGCATCCCTCCCCTGGAGAGCTGCCAGCGGACTGGCAGGCAGAGCCCTGGCTGCAGCCCCTTATATAGCCTGGGCCCAGGACATTGTGACATCATCGGGTGACTTCCTGTGAGCACCTGCTCAGGTGCCTGCATCAGTGGCAGGCTTTGAGTGTATGTAATCAGGCGGCAGCTGAGCCTGGCCCGTGCGTCTGCGTTTAGCACAGGTGCGCCCATCCCGGTGGCCCGGCAGGCCTGCAGAGGCAGTGGGAAGGGCCCCCCCCTGGCAGCCGGTAGCCGGCTGTGCCGTGCAGTGCTGTCCTGTGCGCTGCCTTTCGAAGGTAGTTAGCCTTAATTCCCATTGCAGTACCTCCAGGACCGGTGCACTACTCTCTCTTAGGGCCCGTTCAGATCGCAAATGCGGATGGCCATGCATGCGGAACGCACGCCATCCGCGTTTGTGTGCGTTGCGTGGCTGATCCCATCACTGAAAAGTGAATGGGACAGCCGCGCGTTTTGACAAAATCTGGGCGCAGCATGCGTTCCCGGAACACATGCAGTGTGAACATCAGACAGTGCACTCTATGCACTGTCGGATGTCGTGCGTGTCTGCCTCCTGCACGCGTTTCCAAAACGCGGCTGGAAACGCGTGCAGTCTGAACGGGCCCTGTCTGGTGTCAAAAAACAGATCAAAACCCAGCTGACTAACAAAGTGAAGTGAAGTCAAGTGGAGAAAGCAAGTGCTCCTCTGCAAAGTGAATTTCCCATTAGAAAGTGCTGATTTGTCCTGCCTGCTGTGCGCTCTATTTCTGTGCTGCTACTGCTGGGTGCAGGATAGTGGTGCTCAAATACCCCTTTTTAAAATTCGAGTTTGGTCGAATTCGAATAGTAAATTATTCGAGGTCAGTCGAATATTCGAGTCGAATAAATTTTACTATTCGATTCGACCTCGGACTTCGAGCTCACTATTCGAGTCGGTATTCGAGCTCATTATTCGAGCTGACTATTCAAATTGGCCTTAAATAGCTTCCCAACACTTGTTTTGAGGGTTAATGATGCAAGAAACATATTTTTTTCCAAGTGACAACAGCAAGTGATTATGTGGGGATGTTCCTTTAAAAAAAAAAAAAGGTGAAAAGAGAAGTTGTGTCCAGAATTTTGTTCAGTACTGTATATACTTCTTCTTCTTCTTCTTCTTTATCTTCTATATCTTCTTCTTCTTCTATATCTTCTTCTTCTTCTTCATCTTCTTCTTCTTCTTCTTCATCTTCTTCATCTTCATCTTCTTCATCTTCTTCTTCATCTTCTTCATCTTCTTCATCTTCATCTTCTTCATCTTCTTCTTCATCTTCTTCATCTTCTTCATCTTCATCTTCTTCATCTTCTTCTTCATCTTCTTCATCTTCATCTTCTTCATCTTCTTCTTCTTCTTCTTCTTCTTCTTCTTCTTCTTCTTCTTCTTCTTCATCTTCTTCTTCATCTTCTTCATCTTCTTCTTCATCTTCTTCATCTTCATCTTCTTCATCTTCTTCTTCATCTTCTTCATCTTCTTCTTCTTCTTCTTATTCATCTTCTTCATCTTCTTCTTCTTCTTCTTCATCTTCTTCATCTTCATCTTCTTCTATATCGTCTTCTTCTTCACTTATTTCTCTTTTCATTTTTTTTTTTTAAAGAAATGCAGCTATTTTTGAGCGTAACAACAAATAGCTGGTGGCGCACGCATGTTGGAAGCGCCATTGTATGTGCTCCCTGGCAGTGGAAACACACAGACAGCAGGAGGTAAATTTAGCAGCAGGAGGAGGAGGATGAGTGTGTGGCAGCATGCAGTCAATGAGGCAGGCAGCGTGACATAATAGCCCTGGTACCTAGCGGTGATACCATGGCTGTAAATAAACACAACAGGAGGTCCCAGACAGCGGTCGTGCAGCCCACATTGTGTCCAATACACAACTGGGACAACACAGTTTTCAACCCGGGCACCTCAGAAAAATTAAACCTTTTTTTGTAATGGTTTTGTAGTTTTGGTTTTACAACCAATTACACAGATATATAGCTATTTTTTGACGTAATAGCTGGTGGCAGAGTGGCAGCAGAAGGTAAATCTGTGTACCCTGGCGGTGGGAAACACAGACAGACAGCAGCAGCAGCAGGAGGAGGAATGGAGGAGAGTAATTATGTGAGCAGCTATTGTTTGACGTAATAGCTGGTGGCAGTGTGGCAGCAGAAGGTAATTCTGTGTACCCTGGCAGTGGGAAACACAGACAGACAGCAGCAGCAGGAGGAATGGAGGAGTAGTGTGAGTGTGGCAGCAGGTAGGCAGCGTGACATAATAGCCCTGGTACCTAGCGGTGATACCAGGGCCGTAAATAAACACAACAGGAGGTCCCAGACAGCGGTCGTGCAGCCCACATTGTGTCCAATACACAACTGGGACAACACAGTTTTCAACCCGGGCACCTCAGAAAAATTAAACCTTTTTTTTTTTTAATGGTTTTTTGGTTTTTGGTTTTACAACCAATTTAGCTATTTTTGGACGTAATAGCTGGTGGCAGAGTGGCAGCAGAAGAAGGTAATTCTGTGTACCCTGGCAGTGGGAAACACAGACAGACAGCAGCAGCAGGAGGAGGAATGGAGGAGTAGGCGAGCAGCTATTGTTTGACGTAATAGCTGGTGGCAGAGTGGCAGCAGAAGGTAAATCATCTGTGTACCCTGGCAGTGGGAAACACAGACAGACAGCAGCAGCAGCAGCAGCAGGAGGAGGTATGGAGGAGCAGTGTGAGTGTGGCAGCAGGTAGGCAGCGTGACATAATAGCCCTGGTACCTAGCGGTGATACCAGGGCCGTAAATAAACACAACAGGAGGTCCCAGACAGCGGTCGTGCAGCCCACATTGTGTCCAATACACAACTGGAACAACACAGTTTTCAACCCGGGCACCTCAGAAAAATTAAACCTTTTTTTTTTTTAAATGGTTTGTTTGGTTTCGGTTTTGCAACCAATACAGCTATTGTTTGACGTAATAGCTGGTGGCAGAGTGGCAGCAGAAGAAGGTCATTCTGTGTACCCTGGCAGTGGGAAACACAGACAGACAGCAGAAGGGCAGTACACAGCAGCCCACTGTAGGTGTAAAATGTGTGGCTGCAGGCGACGTAATAGTCAAAGTGAACCAGGCTGGCTTAGTGAGCAGGAGCCAGGAGGTGGTAAAGGGTGGTAAGGCACATTAACGATGGTTCCGGCAGCCAGTTCATGTCCCCCTCTCGCCGACAACAGGGGCCAGGAACTCGCCTTCCACCCACGCCTGGTTCATCTTCAGAAACGTCAGTCTGTCCACAGACTTGTGAGACAGACGTGAGCGTTTCTCGGTGACCACGCCACCAGCTGCACTGAAGCAGCGCTCGGACAGCACGCTGGAAGGGGGGCAGGACAGCACTTCCAGGGCGTACTGCGCTAGCTCGCTCCAGATCTCCATGCGCTTGACCCAATACTCCATGGGATCAACAGGGGCATCGCTGTCAAGCCCGCTGTACGACCCCATGTAGTCAGCCACCATGCGGGTCAGGCGCTGGCTGTGACCGGAGGAGGATGCTGCTGCATGCATCTCCTCTCTAGTCACTGCTGCCGGAGCCTCTACAGTCCTGTAGAGCTCGTGGCTGAGAGACAGCAGGTCTGTGGGGCGCTTGCTGCTGCTGGATGCAGGCACCTGCTGCTGCCTCTGTGCTGGCTGCTGGACAGTGGGGGTGGAAGGCTGGGGGAAGGCTTCCTCCAAGCGCTCAACAAGGGCCTGCTGCAAGCTCCTTATTTGTTGCGCTTGGTCCCCTTCTGCAGGCGGCAGGAACTGGCTCAACTTCCCCTTGAGGCGTGGGTCCAACATCATGCTGATCCAGATGTCCTCCCTCTGCTTCATCTGGATCACCCTGGGGTCCCTGCGCAGGCACGCCAGCATGTGCGCTGCCATTGGGAAGAGGCGGGCCACGTCTGCTGGCACATCGACGTCAGTGCTGTCCTCATCCTCCTCCTCTGCCGCCTCATCCTCTCTCCACCCCCGCACCAACTCAGCTGCGCTGTGCTGATCCCCCTCATCAGCAGCCAGGTCAGGGACCTCCACCAAGTCCTCCTCCTCCTCCCCCTCAGAGGTGGACTGCGCAGCTGGTTGCCGCTCCTGCTGGTCCAAGGCTGCCGCTCCCTGTTCCAGCAAACCATCGAGGGCCCTGTTCAGCAGAGAAACCAGGGGCACCCACTCGCAGACCATAGCATGGTCCCTGCTCACCATGTTTGTGGCCTGCAGGAAGGGAGCCAGCACAAAGCACACCTGCTGCATGTGCCTCCAGTCATCATCGGGGACGATGGACGGGATGTTGCTGGTCTTGTCCCTTCTCCGAGCTGCGGAAACAGTGGCCAGGGCAAGGTACTGGTTGACAGCGTGCCTCTGTTCAACCAGACGCTCCAACATCGCCAGGGTGGAGTTCCAGCGAGTCGGAACGTCAATGATCAGCCGATGGCGTGGCAGATCCAGCTCCTTTTGCACGTCTTCCAGGCTCGCACAGGCTGCAGCCGAGCGCCGGAAGTGACACACAACATTCCTTGCCGTTTCCAGCAGTTCGCCCATCCCCTGGTAGGTGCGCAGGAACTTCTGTACCACCAGGTTCAGCACGTGGGCAAGACAGGGGATGTGGGTCAGGTTTCCCCTGTCTATGGCAGCAACCAGATTGGCCCCATTGTCGGACACCACCTCTCCGACTCTGAGGCCTCTGGGGGTCAGCCAAATCCTCTCCTGCTCCTGGAGTTTGGCCAACACGTGGGCTGCCGTCAGCTTGGTCTTGCCAAGGCTGACCAAGTGCAGCAGCGCTTGGCAGTGGCGGGCCTTCACGCTGCTGCTGAGGCGGGGGGTTTGGCCAGGTGTGGCGGAGGATGGCAGAGGATCGGAGGAACCCGCTGCAGTTCCCCTGACCCTGCGGGGTGGCACCACCCACTGTGTTGCTGCTGCTGCTGCTGCTGTGCCCGCTGCTGCTCTCCCATCCTCACCCCCTTCCACCAAGCTGACCCAGTGGACAGTGAAGGACAGGTAGCGGCCTGTCCCGAAGCGGCTGCTCCAGGAGTCCATGGTGACGTGGACCCTTTCACCAACCGCGTGCTCCAGCCCTCGCTCCACATTGGCCATCACAAAGCGGTGCAGTGCTGGAATGGCCTTGCGGGAGAAAAAGTGTCTGCTGGGGAGCTGCCAGTCTGGGGCTGCACAAGCAAGCAGCGCCCGCATGTCGCTCCCCTCCTGCACGAGCGTGTACGGCAGGAGTTGGGAGCACATGGCCCGTGCCAGCAAGCCGTTCAGCTGCCGCACGCGACGGCTGCTGGGAGGCAGAGCCCTAACCACCCCCTGGAAGGACTCGCTCAAAAGGCTCTGGCGTGGCCTTTTGCTGACACGGGAATCACCAGACACAGCGGAGGAGGCCACTGAGGACTGGCTGCCAGAACAGGCCTCAGTGTCGGCGGCAGGAGTTGCAGAGGGGGGAGGAGCAGTGCGTTTCCGCACTCCTGCTGGTGCTGCTGGAGGAGCAGGAGGGCGGGTGGCTGCTGTTGCTGCTGCTGAAGGCTGTGCAGTGATGGGTGTGGTGCCACTGCCAGCACCAGATGCCTTCAGCCTCTGGAACTCCTCATGCTGGTGGAAATGTTTAGCCGCAAGGTGGTTGATCAGCGAGCTGGTGCTGAACTTTAAGGGGTCTGCACCTCTGCTCAACTTCCGCTGACAGTGGTTGCAAGTGGCGTACTTGCTGTACACAGTGGGCATGGTGAAAAAGCGCCAGATTGGTGACAGAAACATCCCCCTACGGCATGGAAGCGCTGCTGCCTGTCTCCCTGTGGTGGTTGGGGGGGGGGCTTGGGTGCGGCTGGTGGTGGTACTGGCTGATGCTGCTGCTGCTGCTGCTGAGCCTGAGACACCAGCAGGCTGTGGGTCGCTGCCAATGCTTGCAATGATGCGCCTCCTTGCAAGGCCCACAAGCGCATCCTCCTCCTCCTCCGAGCTGCTGAGGACGACATCCCCTGGAGGTGGTGGCACCCAGTCTCTGTCTGTCACCGGGTCATCAACATCATCCTCCCCCTCCTCAAACATGTCCTGCTGGGATGATGACCCCCCAAACTCCTCTCCTGATGCATGGATGGGCTGCTTGACTGTCGCCACAGTCTTGCTGTCCAATCCCTCATCCCCCAAAGTGCCCATCAGCATCTCCTCCTCAAAATCGCCAACAACAGCAGACAATTGACTCATCATGCCTGGGGTCAAAAGAGTGCTGAATGAGAGGTCGGCGACTGACGGTGAACTGGCCTCCTCCCCAGACCCTGCTGGGCGGCTGCTGCGAACAGGGGTGGTGGTGGTGGTGGTGGTGAGGGTGGAGGCCTCGGATGCAGAGCTGATGGCGGGCTGCTCATCCTCCGTCATGAGTTGCACCACAGTGTCTGCATCCTTTTCCTCAATGGGACGTTTCCGACCCGGCTGGAGGAAAATCGGAGCAGGTGCTACACGCTGCTGCTGCTGTGTCTCTGCAGCGTGAGTTGCAGATGCTCCTGCTGGGCGGCGCCCAAGGCGTCCACGGCCAGTGGCTATGGGAGGAATGTTAGCCACTGACGCTGCTGCTGCTGCTGCGGAACTGTGCATGGTGGCGCGCCCGCGGCCGCGGCTTGCCACAATGCTGCTCCCTCTCCTCCTGATTCCCTTGCTGCCCTTCCCCTTGCCCAAACCGCGCTGGCTGCCACTTCCAGACATCTTCAATGTTTTGGGCGTATAGACAAAAGTTTTTTAAAAGGGCGGGTGAAAAGTGGGGTACTTTAATGGAGTGGGTTGGTTGGTGAGGTGACTGAGTGAGTGTCCCCTAGTACAGTAAGTAAGTAGTAACAGTCAGGAAGTACAACTAGCAGTTACAATAATCAGTAGTAATCACAAGTAAATTTAGTGTGTGTACACTCAGACAGTGAGTGCACGCAGGCAGGAGCTAGTAGCCTATGAACACAGTGACTGAGTGTCCTAGACTCCTAGTACAGTAAGAGTAAGTAGTAGCAGTAAGAAGAACTAACTAATTACAATAATCAATCAGCGATCAGAAGGAAATGGAGTGTGGGTGTGTGTACACTCAGACAGTGAGTGCACGCACGCAGGAGCTAGTAGCCTATGAACACAGTGACTGAGTGTCCTAGACTCCTAGTACAGTAAGAGTAAGTAATAACAGTAAGTAGAACTAACTAATTACAATAATCAATCAGCGATCAGAAGGAAATGGAGTGTGGGTGTGTGTACACTCAGACAGTGAGTGCACGCACGCAGGAGCTAGTAGCCTATGAACACAGTGACTGAGTGTCCTAGACTCCTAGTACAGTAAGAGTAAGTAGTAACAGTAAGAAGAACTAACTAATTACAATAATCAATCAGCGATCAGAAGGAAATGGAGTGTGGGTGTGTGTACACTCAGACACTGAGTGCACGCACGCAGGAGCTAGTAGCCTATGAACACAGTGACTGAGTGTCCTAGACTCCTAGTACAGTAAGAGTAAGTAATAACAGTAAGTAGAACTAACTAATTACAATAATCAATCAGCGATCAGAAGGAAATGGAGTGTGGGTGTGTGTACACTCAGACAGTGAGTGCACGCACGCAGGAGCTAGTAGCCTATGAACACAGTGACTGAGTGTCCTAGACTCCTAGTACAGTAAGAGTAAGTAGTAACAGTAAGAAGAACTAACTAATTACAATAATCAATTAGCGATCAGAAGGAAATGGAGTGTGGGTGTGTGTACACTCAGACAGTGAGTGCACGCACGCAGGAGCTAGTAGCCTATGAACACAGTGACTGAGTGTCCTAGACTCCTAGTACAGTAAGAGTAAGTAATAACAGTAAGAAGAACTAACTAATTACAATAATCAATTAGCGATCAGAAGGAAATGGAGTGTGGGTGTGTGTACACTCAGACAGTGAGTGCACGCACGCAGCAGCTAGTAGCCTATGAACACAGTGACTGAGTGTCCTAGACTCCTAGTACAGTAAGAGTAAGTAATAACAGTAAGTAGAACTAACTAATTACAATAATCAATCAGCGATCAGAAGGAAATGGAGTGTGGGTGTGTGTACACTCAGACAGTGAGTGCACGCACGCAGGAGCTAGTAGCCTATGAACACAGTGACTGAGTGTCCTAGACTCCTAGTACAGTAAGAGTAAGTAGTAACAGTAAGAAGAACTAACTAATTACAATAATCAATCAGCGATCAGAAGGAAATGG
This sequence comes from Hyperolius riggenbachi, assembly GCF_040937935.1. NCBI lineage: Eukaryota > Metazoa > Chordata > Amphibia > Anura > Hyperoliidae > Hyperolius > Hyperolius riggenbachi. The sequence goes on along the minus strand of NW_027152416.1, from coordinate 184,508 downwards.
AGTGTGGGTGTGTGTACACTCAGACACTGAGTGCACGCACGCAGGAGCTAGTAGCCTATGAACACAGTGACTGAGTGTCCTAGACTCCTAGTACAGTAAGAGTAAGTAATAACAGTAAGTAGAACTAACTAATTACAATAATCAATCAGCGATCAGAAGGAAATGGAGTGTGGGTGTGTGTACACTCAGACAGTGAGTGCACGCACGCAGGAGCTAGTAGCCTATGAACACAGTGACTGAGTGTCCTAGACTCCTAGTACAGTAAGAGTAAGTAGTAACAGTAAGAAGAACTAACTAATTACAATAATCAATTAGCGATCAGAAGGAAATGGAGTGTGGGTGTGTGTACACTCAGACAGTGAGTGCACGCACGCAGGAGCTAGTAGCCTATGAACACAGTGACTGAGTGTCCTAGACTCCTAGTACAGTAAGAGTAAGTAATAACAGTAAGAAGAACTAACTAATTACAATAATCAATTAGCGATCAGAAGGAAATGGAGTGTGGGTGTGTGTACACTCAGACAGTGAGTGCACGCACGCAGCAGCTAGTAGCCTATGAACACAGTGACTGAGTGTCCTAGACTCCTAGTACAGTAAGAGTAAGTAATAACAGTAAGTAGAACTAACTAATTACAATAATCAATCAGCGATCAGAAGGAAATGGAGTGTGGGTGTGTGTACACTCAGACAGTGAGTGCACGCACGCAGGAGCTAGTAGCCTATGAACACAGTGACTGAGTGTCCTAGACTCCTAGTACAGTAAGAGTAAGTAGTAACAGTAAGAAGAACTAACTAATTACAATAATCAATCAGCGATCAGAAGGAAATGGAGTGTGGGTGTGTGAACACTCAGACAGTGAGTGCACGCAGGCAGGAGCTAGTAGCCTATGAAAACAGTGACTGAGTGTCCTAGACTCCTAGTACAGTAAGAGTAAGTAGTAACACCAGTAAGTAGAACTAACTAATTACAATAATCAATCAGCGATCAGAAGGAAATGGAGTGTGGGTGTGTGTACACTCAGACAGTGAGTGCACGCAGGCAGGAGCTAGTAGCCTATGAACACAGTGACTCAGTGTCCTAGACTCCTAGTACAGTAAGAGTGAGTAAGTACAAGTAGTAACAGTAAGTAGAACTAACTAATTACAATAATCAATCAGCGATCAGAAGGAAATAGAGTGTGTGTTGTGTGTGTACACTCAGACAGTGAGTGCGCACACGCAGGAGGTAGTAGTAGCCTATATGAACAGTGACAGTGAGTGTCCCTACGGGTACAGTAAGAGTAAGTAGTAAGTAAGTACAACTAACAATAATCAAACAGTAATGAGAAGGAAATAGAGTGTGTGTACACACAGACAGTGAGTGAGTGCACACACGCAGGAGCTAGCTAGTAGCCTATAAACAGTGACAGTCAGTGAGTGTCCTACTCCTAGTACAGTATAACTACAATACTATTAGTAAAGGACAGCAGAAATACTGGTATAGAATATGAGAGAAATAAACAGAGGACAGCTGCCCACAGAGGCAAGGCCCCCCTGAGGCCTAAACCTGTAAGCTTGCAGCAGCTGCCTGCAGTTCTCTAATGTAACACACAAGCTACTAACTAAAATACAATGTCTATCTAACTAACAACAATATAGGTTTATATGGCAGGTGTAGGTGAGCAAAAACGCTAGGTAAATGACCACAATAGAGCACTTGCTAAGCCAAAGCACAAAGGAGCAACTCTCTCTCTGTACAAGTCTCAGGCAAGCATGGAAAAACCTAACATGGCGGCCGCTATTTATAGGGTAGGGGCTGGCCAGGGTCCCCCTCTGTGATTGGCTGCCGTCAGAGGGCCTGGGAGCCCTCTGATTGGCTCTAAGGACATCAATCTGGGCTATGACGCTATTCGAGCTCGGTACCGAGCTCGAATAGCGCCGGGTGGCTCGAATAGCTCGAATAGTGAATGGGCTATTTGAGTGTACTCGGATAGCCCATTCGAATAGCTCCAGCTATTCGGAGCTCGAATACCGAGCTCGAATAGCTGAAAAAGAGCTCGAATATTCGAACTACTCGAATATTCGAGCTCTGCTGAGCACCACTGGTGCAGGATACAGTTAAAATCCTCAATAAAAACATTGTTTCAAGTCAAGTCTGCCTTCTTTGTGCATCTGTGTCATTTATTAAGTGAGTCTGTATTTCACCTGGCTATAAGAACCCCAAAACAGGCATGAATAGAAGGTAGGAGGGGAAAAAAAAAAAAAAACGACCAAAAAAACGATTTTTTTTTTCCTATTAAATTTTGCTTTGGATGAACTCTACTAGCGCTACCCTACCCAGTTGCTGTGTCGCAAAAAAAATCCATGGCCGGACCACTTTCCCTCATGTTTGCAAGAGAAAGAGCAGCAGCATCCCTCCCCTGGAGAGCTGCCAGCGGACTGGCAGGCAGAGCCCTGGCTGCAGCCCCTTATATAGCCTGGGCCCAGGACATTGTGACATCATCGGGTGACTTCCTGTGAGCACCTGCTCAGGTGCCTGCATCAGTGGCAGGCTTTGAGTGTATGTAATCAGGCGGCAGCTGAGCCTGGCCCGTGCGTCTGCGTTTAGCACAGGTGCGCCCATCCCGGTGGCCCGGCAGGCCTGCAGAGGCAGTGGGAAGGCCCCCCCCTGGCAGCCGGTAGCCGGCTGTGCCGTGCAGTGCTGTCCTGTGCGCTGCCTTTCGAAGGTAGTTAGCCTTAATTCCCATTGCAGTACCTCCAGGACCGGTGCACTACTCTCTCTTAGGGCCCGTTCAGATCGCAAATGCGGATGGCCATGCATGCGGAACGCACGCCATCCGCGTTTGTGTGCGTTGCGTGGCTGATCCCATCACTGAAAAGTGAATGGGACAGCCGCGCGTTTTGACAAAATCTGGGCGCAGCATGCGTTCCCGGAACGCATGCAGTGTGAACATCAGACAGTGCACTCTATGCACTGTCGGATGTCGTGCGTGTCTGCCTCCTGCACGCGTTTCCAAAACGCGGCTGGAAACGCGTGCAGTCTGAACGGGCCCTGTCTGGTGTCAAAAAACAGATCAAAACCCAGCTGACTAACAAAGTGAAGTGAAGTCAAGTGGAGAAAGCAAGTGCTCCTCTGCAAAGTGAATTTCCCAGTAGAAAGTGCTGATTTGTCCTGCCTGCTGTGCGCTCTATTTCTGTGCTGCTACTGCTGGGTGCAGGATACAGTTAAAATCCTCAATAAAAACATTGTTTCAAGTCAAGTCTGCCTTCTTTGTGCATCTGTGTCATTTATTAAGTGAGTCTGTATTTCACCTGGCTATAAGAACCCCAAAACAGGCATGAATAGAAGGTAGGAGGGGAAAAAAAAAAAAAAAGACCAAAAAAACGATTTTTTTTTTCCTATTAAATTTTGCTTTGGATGAACTCTACTAGCGCTACCCTACCCAGTTGCTGTGTCGCAAAAAAAATCCATGGCCGGACCACTTTCCCTCATGTTTGCAAGAGAAAGAGCAGCAGCATCCCTCCCCTGGAGAGCTGCCAGCGGACTGGCAGGCAGAGCCCTGGCTGCAGCCCCTTATATAGCCTGGGCCCAGGACATTGTGACATCATCGGGTGACTTCCTGTGAGCACCTGCTCAGGTGCCTGCATCAGTGGCAGGCTTTGAGTGTATGTAATCAGGCGGCAGCTGAGCCTGGCCCGTGCGTCTGCGTTTAGCACAGGTGCGCCCATCCCGGTGGCCCGGCAGGCCTGCAGAGGCAGTGGGAAGGGCCCCCCCCCCCTGGCAGCCGGTAGCCGGCTGTGCCGTGCAGTGCTGTCCTGTGCGCTGCCTTTCGAAGGTAGTTAGCCTTAATTCCCATTGCAGTACCTCCAGGACCGGTGCACTACTCTCTCTTAGGGCCCGTTCAGATCGCAAATGCGGATGGCCATGCATGCGGAACGCACGCCATCCGCGTTTGTGTGCGTTGCGTGGCTGATCCCATCACTGAAAAGTGAATGGGACAGCCGCGCGTTTTGACAAAATCTGGGCGCAGCATGCGTTCCCGGAACGCATGCAGTGTGAACATCAGACAGTGCACTCTATGCACTGTCGGATGTCGTGCGTGTCTGCCTCCTGCACGCGTTTCCAAAACGCGGCTGGAAACGCGTGCAGTCTGAACGGGCCCTGTCTGGTGTCAAAAAACAGATCAAAACCCAGCTGACTAACAAAGTGAAGTGAAGTCAAGTGGAGAAAGCAAGTGCTCCTCTGCAAAGTGAATTTCCCATTAGAAAGTGCTGATTTGTCCTGCCTGCTGTGCGCTCTATTTCTGTGCTGCTACTGCTGGGTGCAGGATACAGTTAAAATCCTCAATAAAAACATTGTTTCAAGTCAAGTCTGCCTTCTTTGTGCATCTGTGTCATTTATTAAGTGAGTCTGTATTTCACCTGGCTATAAGAACCCCAAAACAGGCATGAATAGAAGGTAGGAGGGGAAAAAAAAAAAAAAAACGACCAAAAAAACGATTTTTTTTTTTCCTATTAAATTTTGCTTTGGATGAACTCTACTAGCGCTACCCTACCCAGTTGCTGTGTCGCAAAAAAAATCCATGGCCGGACCACTTTCCCTCATGTTTGCAAGAGAAAGAGCAGCAGCATCCCTCCCCTGGAGAGCTGCCAGCGGACTGGCAGGCAGAGCCCTGGCTGCAGCCCCTTATATAGCCTGGGCCCAGGACATTGTGACATCATCGGGTGACTTCCTGTGAGCACCTGCTCAGGTGCCTGCATCAGTGGCAGGCTTTGAGTGTATGTAATCAGGCGGCAGCTGAGCCTGGCCCGTGCGTCTGCGTTTAGCACAGGTGCGCCCATCCCGGTGGCCCGGCAGGCCTGCAGAGGCAGTGGGAAGGGCCCCCCCCCCCCCTGGCAGCCGGTAGCCGGCTGTGCCGTGCAGTGCTGTCCTGTGCGCTGCCTTTCGAAGGTAGTTAGCCTTAATTCCCATTGCAGTACCTCCAGGACCGGTGCACTACTCTCTCTTAGGGCCCGTTCAGATCGCAAATGCGGATGGCCATGCATGCGGAACGCACGCCATCCGCGTTTGTGTGCGTTGCGTGGCTGATCCCATCACTGAAAAGTGAATGGGACAGCCGCGCGTTTTGACAAAATCTGGGCGCAGCATGCGTTCCCGGAACGCATGCAGTGTGAACATCAGACAGTGCACTCTATGCACTGTCGGATGTCGTGCGTGTCTGCCTCCTGCACGCGTTTCCAAAACGCGGCTGGAAACGCGTGCAGTCTGAACGGGCCCTGTCTGGTGTCAAAAAACAGATCAAAACCCAGCTGACTAACAAAGTGAAGTGAAGTCAAGTGGAGAAAGCAAGTGCTCCTCTGCAAAGTGAATTTCCCAGTAGAAAGTGCTGATTTGTCCTGCCTGCTGTGCGCTCTATTTCTGTGCTGCTACTGCTGGGTGCAGGATACAGTTAAAATCCTCAATAAAAACATTGTTTCAAGTCAAGTCTGCCTTCTTTGTGCATCTGTGTCATTTATTAAGTGAGTCTGTATTTCACCTGGCTATAAGAACCCCAAAACAGGCATGAATAGAAGGTAGGAGGGGAAAAAAAAAAAAAAAACGACCAAAAAACCGATTTTTTTTTTCCTATTAAATTTTGCTTTGGATGAACTCTACTAGCGCTACCCTACCCAGTTGCTGTGTCGCAAAAAAAATCCATGGCCGGACCACTTTCCCTCATGTTTGCAAGAGAAAGAGCAGCAGCATCCCTCCCCTGGAGAGCTGCCAGCGGACTGGCAGGCAGAGCCCTGGCTGCAGCCCCTTATATAGCCTGGGCCCAGGACATTGTGACATCATCGGGTGACTTCCTGTGAGCACCTGCTCAGGTGCCTGCATCAGTGGCAGGCTTTGAGTGTATGTAATCAGGCGGCAGCTGAGCCTGGCCCGTGCGTCTGCGTTTAGCACAGGTGCGCCCATCCCGGTGGCCCGGCAGGCCTGCAGAGGCAGTGGGAAGGGCCCCCCCCCCCCCCCTGGCAGCCGGTAGCCGGCTGTGCCGTGCAGTGCTGTCCTGTGCGCTGCCTTTCGAAGGTAGTTAGCCTTAATTCCCATTGCAGTACCTCCAGGACCGGTGCACTACTCTCTCTTAGGGCCCGTTCAGATCGCAAATGCGGATGGCCATGCATGCGGAACGCACGCCATCCGCGTTTGTGTGCGTTGCGTGGCTGATCCCATCACTGAAAAGTGAATGGGACAGCCGCGCGTTTTGACAAAATCTGGGCGCAGCATGCGTTCCCGGAACGCATGCAGTGTGAACATCAGACAGTGCACTCTATGCACTGTCGGATGTCGTGCGTGTCTGCCTCCTGCACGCGTTTCCAAAACGCGGCTGGAAACGCGTGCAGTCTGAACGGGCCCTGTCTGGTGTCAAAAAACAGATCAAAACCCAGCTGACTAACAAAGTGAAGTGAAGTCAAGTGGAGAAAGCAAGTGCTCCTCTGCAAAGTGAATTTCCCAGTAGAAAGTGCTGATTTGTCCTGCCTGCTGTGCGCTCTATTTCTGTGCTGCTACTGCTGGGTGCAGGATACAGTTAAAATCCTCAATAAAAACATTGTTTCAAGTCAAGTCTGCCTTCTTTGTGCATCTGTGTCATTTATTAAGTGAGTCTGTATTTCACCTGGCTATAAGAACCCCAAAACAGGCATGAATAGAAGGTAGGAGGGGAAAAAAAAAAAAAAACGACCAAAAAAACGATTTTTTTTTCCTATTAAATTTTGCTTTGGATGAACTCTACTAGCGCTACCCTACCCAGTTGCTGTGTCGCAAAAAAAATCCATGGCCGGACCACTTTCCCTCATGTTTGCAAGAGAAAGAGCAGCAGCATCCCTCCCCTGGAGAGCTGCCAGCGGACTGGCAGGCAGAGCCCTGGCTGCAGCCCCTTATATAGCCTGGGCCCAGGACATTGTGACATCATCGGGTGACTTCCTGTGAGCACCTGCTCAGGTGCCTGCATCAGTGGCAGGCTTTGAGTGTATGTAATCAGGCGGCAGCTGAGCCTGGCCCGTGCGTCTGCGTTTAGCACAGGTGCGCCCATCCCGGTGGCCCGGCAGGCCTGCAGAGGCAGTGGGAAGGGCCCCCCCCCCCCTGGCAGCCGGTAGCCGGCTGTGCCGTGCAGTGCTGTCCTGTGCGCTGCCTTTCGAAGGTAGTTAGCCTTAATTCCCATTGCAGTACCTCCAGGACCGGTGCACTACTCTCTCTTAGGGCCCGTTCAGATCGCAAATGCGGATGGCCATGCATGCGGAACGCACGCCATCCGCGTTTGTGTGCGTTGCGTGGCTGATCCCATCACTGAAAAGTGAATGGGACAGCCGCGCGTTTTGACAAAATCTGGGCGCAGCATGCGTTCCCGGAACGCATGCAGTGTGAACATCAGACAGTGCACTCTATGCACTGTCGGATGTCGTGCGTGTCTGCCTCCTGCACGCGTTTCCAAAACGCGGCTGGAAACGCGTGCAGTCTGAACGGGCCCTGTCTGGTGTCAAAAAACAGATCAAAACCCAGCTGACTAACAAAGTGAAGTGAAGTCAAGTGGAGAAAGCAAGTGCTCCTCTGCAAAGTGAATTTCCCATTAGAAAGTGCTGATTTGTCCTGCCTGCTGTGCGCTCTATTTCTGTGCTGCTACTGCTGGGTGCAGGATACAGTTAAAATCCTCAATAAAAACATTGTTTCAAGTCAAGTCTGCCTTCTTTGTGCATCTGTGTCATTTATTAAGTGAGTCTGTATTTCACCTGGCTATAAGAACCCCAAAACAGGCATGAATAGAAGGTAGGAGGGGAAAAAAAAAAAAAAAACGACCAAAAAAACGATTTTTTTTTTTCCTATTAAATTTTGCTTTGGATGAACTCTACTAGCGCTACCCTACCCAGTTGCTGTGTCGCAAAAAAAATCCATGGCCGGACCACTTTCCCTCATGTTTGCAAGAGAAAGAGCAGCAGCATCCCTCCCCTGGAGAGCTGCCAGCGGACTGGCAGGCAGAGCCCTGGCTGCAGCCCCTTATATAGCCTGGGCCCAGGACATTGTGACATCATCGGGTGACTTCCTGTGAGCACCTGCTCAGGTGCCTGCATCAGTGGCAGGCTTTGAGTGTATGTAATCAGGCGGCAGCTGAGCCTGGCCCGTGCGTCTGCGTTTAGCACAGGTGCGCCCATCCCGGTGGCCCGGCAGGCCTGCAGAGGCAGTGGGAAGGGCCCCCCCCCCCCTGGCAGCCGGTAGCCGGCTGTGCCGTGCAGTGCTGTCCTGTGCGCTGCCTTTCGAAGGTAGTTAGCCTTAATTCCCATTGCAGTACCTCCAGGACCGGTGCACTACTCTCTCTTAGGGCCCGTTCAGATCGCAAATGCGGATGGCCATGCATGCGGAACGCACGCCATCCGCGTTTGTGTGCGTTGCGTGGCTGATCCCATCACTGAAAAGTGAATGGGACAGCCGCGCGTTTTGACAAAATCTGGGCGCAGCATGCGTTCCCGGAACGCATGCAGTGTGAACATCAGACAGTGCACTCTATGCACTGTCGGATGTCGTGCGTGTCTGCCTCCTGCACGCGTTTCCAAAACGCGGCTGGAAACGCGTGCAGTCTGAACGGGCCCTGTCTGGTGTCAAAAAACAGATCAAAACCCAGCTGACTAACAAAGTGAAGTGAAGTCAAGTGGAGAAAGCAAGTGCTCCTCTGCAAAGTGAATTTCCCAGTAGAAAGTGCTGATTTGTCCTGCCTGCTGTGCGCTCTATTTCTGTGCTGCTACTGCTGGGTGCAGGATACAGTTAAAATCCTCAATAAAAACATTGTTTCAAGTCAAGTCTGCCTTCTTTGTGCATCTGTGTCATTTATTAAGTGAGTCTGTATTTCACCTGGCTATAAGAACCCCAAAACAGGCATGAATAGAAGGTAGGAGGGGGAAAAAAAAAAAAACGACCAAAAAAACGATTTTTTTTTTCCTATTAAATTTTGCTTTGGATGAACTCTACTAGCGCTACCCTACCCAGTTGCTGTGTCGCAAAAAAAATCCATGGCCGGACCACTTTCCCTCATGTTTGCAAGAGAAAGAGCAGCAGCATCCCTCCCCTGGAGAGCTGCCAGCGGACTGGCAGGCAGAGCCCTGGCTGCAGCCCCTTATATAGCCTGGGCCCAGGACATTGTGACATCATCGGGTGACTTCCTGTGAGCACCTGCTCAGGTGCCTGCATCAGTGGCAGGCTTTGAGTGTATGTAATCAGGCGGCAGCTGAGCCTGGCCCATGCGTCTGCGTTTAGCACAGGTGCGCCCATCCCGGTGGCCCGGCAGGCCTGCAGAGGCAGTGGGAAGGGCCCCCCCCCCCCCTGGCAGCCGGTAGCCGGCTGTGCCGTGCAGTGCTGTCCTGTGCGCTGCCTTTCGAAGGTAGTTAGCCTTAATTCCCATTGCAGTACCTCCAGGACCGGTGCACTACTCTCTCTTAGGGCCCGTTCAGATCGCAAATGCGGATGGCCATGCATGCGGAACGCACGCCATCTGCGTTTGTGTGCGTTGCGTGGCTGATCCCATCACTGAAAAGTGAATGGGACAGCCGCGCGTTTTGACAAAATCTGGGCGCAGCATGCGTTCCCGGAACGCATGCAGTGTGAACATCAGACAGTGCACTCTATGCACTGTCGGATGTCGTGCGTGTCTGCCTCCTGCACGCGTTTCCAAAACGCGGCTGGAAACGCGTGCAGTCTGAACGGGCCCTGTCTGGTGTCAAAAAACAGATCAAAACCCAGCTGACTAACAAAGTGAAGTGAAGTCAAGTGGAGAAAGCAAGTGCTCCTCTGCAAAGTGAATTTCCCAGTAGAAAGTGCTGATTTGTCCTGCCTGCTGTGCGCTCTATTTCTGTGCTGCTACTGCTGGGTGCAGGATACAGTTAAAATCCTCAATAAAAACATTGTTTCAAGTCAAGTCTGCCTTCTTTGTGCATCTGTGTCATTTATTAAGTGAGTCTGTATTTCACCTGGCTATAAGAACCCCAAAACAGGCATGAATAGAAGGTAGGAGGGGAAAAAAAAAAAAACGACCAAAAAACCGATTTTTTTTTTCCTATTAAATTTTGCTTTGGATGAACTCTACTAGCGCTACCCTACCCAGTTGCTGTGTCGCAAAAAAAATCCATGGCCGGACCACTTTCCCTCATGTTTGCAAGAGAAAGAGCAGCAGCATCCCTCCCCTGGAGAGCTGCCAGCGGACTGGCAGGCAGAGCCCTGGCTGCAGCCCCTTATATAGCCTGGGCCCAGGACATTGTGACATCATCAGGTGACTTCCTGTGAGCACCTGCTCAGGTGCCTGCATCAGTGGCAGGCTTTGAGTGTATGTAATCAGGCGGCAGCTGAGCCTGGCCCGTGCGTCTGCGTTTAGCACAGGTGCGCCCATCCCGGTGGCCCGGCAGGCCTGCAGAGGCAGTGGGAAGGCCCCCCCCTCCTGGCAGCCGGTAGCCGGCTGTGCCGTGCAGTGCTGTCCTGTGCGCTGCCTTTCGAAGGTAGTTAGCCTTAATTCCCATTGCAGTACCTCCAGGACCGGTGCACTACTCTCTCTTAGGGCCCGTTCAGATCGCAAATGCGGATGGCCATGCATGCGGAACGCACGCCACCCGCGTTTGTGTGCGTTGCATGGCTGATCCCATCACTGAAAAGTGAATGGGACAGCCGCGCGTTTTGACAAAATCTGGGCGCAGCATGCGTTCCCGGAACGCATGCAGTGTGAACATCAGACAGTGCACTCTATGCACTGTCGGATGTCGTGCGTGTCTGCCTCCTGCACGCGTTTCCAAAACGCGGCTGGAAACGCGTGCAGTCTGAACGGGCCCTGTCTGGTGTCAAAAAACAGATCAAAACCCAGCTGACTAACAAAGTGAAGTGAAGTCAAGTGGAGAAAGCAAGTGCTCCTCTGCAAAGTGAATTTCCCAGTAGAAAGTGCTGATTTGTCCTGCCTGCTGTGCGCTCTATTTCTGTGCTGCTACTGCTGGGTGCAGGATACAGTTAAAATCCTCAATAAAAACATTGTTTCAAGTCAAGTCTGCCTTCTTTGTGCATCTGTGTCATTTATTAAGTGAGTCTGTATTTCACCTGGCTATAAGAACCCCAAAACAGGCATGAATAGAAGGTAGGAGGGGAAAAAAAAAAAAAACGACCAAAAAAACGATTTTTTTTCCCTATTAAATTTTGCTTTGGATGAACTCTACTAGCGCTACCCTACCCAGTTGCTGTGTCGCAAAAAAAATCCATGGCCGGACCACTTTCCCTCATGTTTGCAAGAGAAAGAGCAGCAGCATCCCTCCCCTGGAGAGCTGCCAGCGGACTGGCAGGCAGAGCCCTGGCTGCAGCCCCTTATATAGCCTGGGCACAGGACATTGTGACATCATCGGGTGACTTCCTGTGAGCACCTGCTCAGGTGCCTGCATCAGTGGCAGGCTTTGAGTGTATGTAATCAGGCGGCAGCTGAGCCTGGCCCGTGCGTCTGCGTTTAGCACAGGTGCGCCCATCCCGGTGGCCCGGCAGGCCTGCAGAGGCAGTGGGAAGGGCCCCCCCCCCCCCTGGCAGCCGGTAGCCGGCTGTGCCGTGCAGTGCTGTCCTGTGCGCTGCCTTTCGAAGGTAGTTAGCCTTAATTCCCATTGCAGTACCTCCAGGACCGGTGCACTACTCTCTCTTAGGGCCCGTTCAGATCGCAAATGCGGATGGCCATGCATGCGGAACGCACGCCATCCGCGTTTGTGTGCGTTGCGTGGCTGATCCCATCACTGAAAAGTGAATGGGACAGCCGCGCGTTTTGACAAAATCTGGGCGCAGCATGCGTTCCCGGAACGCATGCAGTGTGAACATCAGACAGTGCACTCTATGCACTGTCGGATGTCGTGCGTGTCTGCCTCCTGCACGCGTTTCCAAAACGCGGCTGGAAACGCGTGCAGTCTGAACGGGCCCTGTCTGGTGTCAAAAAACAGATCAAAACCCAGCTGACTAACAAAGTGAAGTGAAGTCAAGTGGAGAAAGCAAGTGCTCCTCTGCAAAGTGAATTTCCCAGTAGAAAGTGCTGATTTGTCCTGCCTGCTGTGCGCTCTATTTCTGTGCTGCTACTGCTGGGTGCAGGATACAGTTAAAATCCTCAATAAAAACATTGTTTCAAGTCAAGTCTGCCTTCTTTGTGCATCTGTGTCATTTATTAAGTGAGTCTGTATTTCACCTGGCTATAAGAACCCCAAAACAGGCATGAATAGAAGGTAGGAGGGGAAAAAAAAAAAAAACGACCAAAAAACCGATTTTTTTTTCCTATTAAATTTTGCTTTGGATGAACTCTACTAGCGCTACCCTACCCAGTTGCTGTGTCGCAAAAAAAATCCATGGCCGGACCACTTTCCCTCATGTTTGCAAGAGAAAGAGCAGCAGCATCCCTCCCCTGGAGAGCTGCCAGCGGACTGGCAGGCAGAGCCCTGGCTGCAGCCCCTTATATAGCCTGGGCCCAGGACATTGTGACATCATCGGGTGACTTCCTGTGAGCACCTGCTCAGGTGCCTGCATCAGTGGCAGGCTTTGAGTGTATGTAATCAGGCGGCAGCTGAGCCTGGCCCGTGCGTCTGCGTTTAGCACAGGTGCGCCCATCCCGGTGGCCCGGCAGGCCTGCAGAGGCAGTGGGAAGGCCCCCCCCCCCCCCTGGCAGCCGGTAGCCGGCTGTGCCGTGCAGTGCTGTCCTGTGCGCTGCCTTTCGAAGGTAGTTAGCCTTAATTCCCATTGCAGTACCTCCAGGACCGGTGCACTACTCTCTCTTAGGGCCCGTTCAGATCGCAAATGCGGATGGCCATGCATGCGGAACGCACGCCATCCGCGTTTGTGTGCGTTGCGTGGCTGATCCCATCACTGAAAAGTGAATGGGACAGCCGCGCGTTTTGACAAAATCTGGGCGCAGCATGCGTTCCCGGAACGCATGCAGTGTGAACATCAGACAGTGCACTCTATGCACTGTCGGATGTCGTGCGTGTCTGCCTCCTGCACGCGTTTCCAAAACGCGGCTGGAAACGCGTGCAGTCTGAACGGGCCCTGTCTGGTGTCAAAAAACAGATCAAAACCCAGCTGACTAACAAAGTGAAGTGAAGTCAAGTGGAGAAAGCAAGTGCTCCTCTGCAAAGTGAATTTCCCAGTAGAAAGTGCTGATTTGTCCTGCCTGCTGTGCGCTCTATTTCTGTGCTGCTACTGCTGGGTGCAGGATACAGTTAAAATCCTCAATAAAAACATTGTTTCAAGTCAAGTCTGCCTTCTTTGTGCATCTGTGTCATTTATTAAGTGAGTCTGTATTTCACCTGGCTATAAGAACCCCAAAACAGGCATGAATAGAAGGTAGGAGGGGAAAAAAAAAAAAAAAACGACCAAAAAAACGATTTTTTTTTTTCCTATTAAATTTTGCTTTGGATGAACTCTACTAGCGCTACCCTACCCAGTTGCTGTGTCGCAAAAAAAATCCATGGCCGGACCACTTTCCCTCATGTTTGCAAGAGAAAGAGCAGCAGCATCCCTCCCCTGGAGAGCTGCCAGCGGACTGGCAGGCAGAGCCCTGGCTGCAGCCCCTTATATAGCCTGGGCCCAGGACATTGTGACATCATCGGGTGACTTCCTGTGAGCACCTGCTCAGGTGCCTGCATCAGTGGCAGGCTTTGAGTGTATGTAATCAGGCGGCAGCTGAGCCTGGCCCGTGCGTCTGCGTTTAGCACAGGTGCGCCCATCCCGGTGGCCCGGCAGGCCTGCAGAGGCAGTGGGAAGGGCCCCCCCCCCCCTGGCAGCCGGTAGCCGGCTGTGCCGTGCAGTGCTGTCCTGTGCGCTGCCTTTCGAAGGTAGTTAGCCTTAATTCCCATTGCAGTACCTCCAGGACCGGTGCACTACTCTCTCTTAGGGCCCGTTCAGATCGCAAATGCGGATGGCCATGCATGCGGAACGCACGCCATCCGCGTTTGTGTGCGTTGCGTGGCTGATCCCATCACTGAAAAGTGAATGGGACAGCCGCGCGTTTTGACAAAATCTGGGCGCAGCATGCGTTCCCGGAACGCATGCAGTGTGAACATCAGACAGTGCACTCTATGCACTGTCGGATGTCGTGCGTGTCTGCCTCCTGCACGCGTTTCCAAAACGCGGCTGGAAACGCGTGCAGTCTGAACGGGCCCTGTCTGGTGTCAAAAAACAGATCAAAACCCAGCTGACTAACAAAGTGAAGTGAAGTCAAGTGGAGAAAGCAAGTGCTCCTCTGCAAAGTGAATTTCCCAGTAGAAAGTGCTGATTTGTCCTGCCTGCTGTGCGCTCTATTTCTGTGCTGCTACTGCTGGGTGCAGGATACAGTTAAAATCCTCAATAAAAACATTGTTTCAAGTCAAGTCTGCCTTCTTTGTGCATCTGTGTCATTTATTAAGTGAGTCTGTATTTCACCTGGCTATAAGAACCCCAAAACAGGCATGAATAGAAGGTAGGAGGGGGAAAAAAAAAAAAACGACCAAAAAAACGATTTTTTTTTTCCTATTAAATTTTGCTTTGGATGAACTCTACTAGCGCTACCCTACCCAGTTGCTGTGTCGCAAAAAAAATCCATGGCCGGACCACTTTCCCTCATGTTTGCAAGAGAAAGAGCAGCAGCATCCCTCCCCTGGAGAGCTGCCAGCGGACTGGCAGGCAGAGCCCTGGCTGCAGCCCCTTATATAGCCTGGGCCCAGGACATTGTGACATCATCGGGTGACTTCCTGTGAGCACCTGCTCAGGTGCCTGCATCAGTGGCAGGCTTTGAGTGTATGTAATCAGGCGGCAGCTGAGCCTGGCCCATGCGTCTGCGTTTAGCACAGGTGCGCCCATCCCGGTGGCCCGGCAGGCCTGCAGAGGCAGTGGGAAGGGCCCCCCCCCCCCCTGGCAGCCGGTAGCCGGCTGTGCCGTGCAGTGCTGTCCTGTGCGCTGCCTTTCGAAGGTAGTTAGCCTTAATTCCCATTGCAGTACCTCCAGGACCGGTGCACTACTCTCTCTTAGGGCCCGTTCAGATCGCAAATGCGGATGGCCATGCATGCGGAACGCACGCCATCTGCGTTTGTGTGCGTTGCGTGGCTGATCCCATCACTGAAAAGTGAATGGGACAGCCGCGCGTTTTGACAAAATCTGGGCGCAGCATGCGTTCCCGGAACGCATGCAGTGTGAACATCAGACAGTGCACTCTATGCACTGTCGGATGTCGTGCGTGTCTGCCTCCTGCACGCGTTTCCAAAACGCGGCTGGAAACGCGTGCAGTCTGAACGGGCCCTGTCTGGTGTCAAAAAACAGATCAAAACCCAGCTGACTAACAAAGTGAAGTGAAGTCAAGTGGAGAAAGCAAGTGCTCCTCTGCAAAGTGAATTTCCCAGTAGAAAGTGCTGATTTGTCCTGCCTGCTGTGCGCTCTATTTCTGTGCTGCTACTGCTGGGTGCAGGATACAGTTAAAATCCTCAATAAAAACATTGTTTCAAGTCAAGTCTGCCTTCTTTGTGCATCTGTGTCATTTATTAAGTGAGTCTGTATTTCACCTGGCTATAAGAACCCCAAAACAGGCATGAATAGAAGGTAGGAGGGGAAAAAAAAAAAAAACGACCAAAAAACCGATTTTTTTTTCCTATTAAATTTTGCTTTGGATGAACTCTACTAGCGCTACCCTACCCAGTTGCTGTGTCGCAAAAAAAATCCATGGCCGGACCACTTTCCCTCATGTTTGCAAGAGAAAGAGCAGCAGCATCCCTCCCCTGGAGAGCTGCCAGCGGACTGGCAGGCAGAGCCCTGGCTGCAGCCCCTTATATAGCCTGGGCCCAGGACATTGTGACATCATCGGGTGACTTCCTGTGAGCACCTGCTCAGGTGCCTGCATCAGTGGCAGGCTTTGAGTGTATGTAATCAGGCGGCAGCTGAGCCTGGCCCGTGCGTCTGCGTTTAGCACAGGTGCGCCCATCCCGGTGGCCCGGCAGGCCTGCAGAGGCAGTGGGAAGGCCCCCCCCCCCCCCTGGCAGCCGGTAGCCGGCTGTGCCGTGCAGTGCTGTCCTGTGCGCTGCCTTTCGAAGGTAGTTAGCCTTAATTCCCATTGCAGTACCTCCAGGACCGGTGCACTACTCTCTCTTAGGGCCCGTTCAGATCGCAAATGCGGATGGCCATGCATGCGGAACGCACGCCATCTGCGTTTGTGTGCGTTGCGTGGCTGATCCCATCACTGAAAAGTGAATGGGACAGCCGCGCGTTTTGACAAAATCTGGGCGCAGCATGCGTTCCCGGAACGCATGCAGTGTGAACATCAGACAGTGCACTCTATGCACTGTCGGATGTCGTGCGTGTCTGCCTCCTGCACGCGTTTCCAAAACGCGGCTGGAAACGCGTGCAGTCTGAACGGGCCCTGTCTGGTGTCAAAAAACAGATCAAAACCCAGCTGACTAACAAAGTGAAGTGAAGTCAAGTGGAGAAAGCAAGTGCTCCTCTGCAAAGTGAATTTCCCAGTAGAAAGTGCTGATTTGTCCTGCCTGCTGTGCGCTCTATTTCTGTGCTGCTACTGCTGGGTGCAGGATACAGTTAAAATCCTCAATAAAAACATTGTTTCAAGTCAAGTCTGCCTTCTTTGTGCATCTGTGTCATTTATTAAGTGAGTCTGTATTTCACCTGGCTATAAGAACCCCAAAACAGGCATGAATAGAAGGTAGGAGGGGAAAAAAAAAAAAACGACCAAAAAACCGATTTTTTTTTTCCTATTAAATTTTGCTTTGGATGAACTCTACTAGCGCTACCCTACCCAGTTGCTGTGTCGCAAAAAAAATCCATGGCCGGACCACTTTCCCTCATGTTTGCAAGAGAAAGAGCAGCAGCATCCCTCCCCTGGAGAGCTGCCAGCGGACTGGCAGGCAGAGCCCTGGCTGCAGCCCCTTATATAGCCTGGGCCCAGGACATTGTGACATCATCAGGTGACTTCCTGTGAGCACCTGCTCAGGTGCCTGCATCAGTGGCAGGCTTTGAGTGTATGTAATCAGGCGGCAGCTGAGCCTGGCCCGTGCGTCTGCGTTTAGCACAGGTGCGCCCATCCCGGTGGCCCGGCAGGCCTGCAGAGGCAGTGGGAAGGCCCCCCCCTCCTGGCAGCCGGTAGCCGGCTGTGCCGTGCAGTGCTGTCCTGTGCGCTGCCTTTCGAAGGTAGTTAGCCTTAATTCCCATTGCAGTACCTCCAGGACCGGTGCACTACTCTCTCTTAGGGCCCGTTCAGATCGCAAATGCGGATGGCCATGCATGCGGAACGCACGCCACCCGCGTTTGTGTGCGTTGCATGGCTGATCCCATCACTGAAAAGTGAATGGGACAGCCGCGCGTTTTGACAAAATCTGGGCGCAGCATGCGTTCCCGGAACGCATGCAGTGTGAACATCAGACAGTGCACTCTATGCACTGTCGGATGTCGTGCGTGTCTGCCTCCTGCACGCGTTTCCAAAACGCGGCTGGAAACGCGTGCAGTCTGAACGGGCCCTGTCTGGTGTCAAAAAACAGATCAAAACCCAGCTGACTAACAAAGTGAAGTGAAGTCAAGTGGAGAAAGCAAGTGCTCCTCTGCAAAGTGAATTTCCCAGTAGAAAGTGCTGATTTGTCCTGCCTGCTGTGCGCTCTATTTCTGTGCTGCTACTGCTGGGTGCAGGATACAGTTAAAATCCTCAATAAAAACATTGTTTCAAGTCAAGTCTGCCTTCTTTGTGCATCTGTGTCATTTATTAAGTGAGTCTGTATTTCACCTGGCTATAAGAACCCCAAAACAGGCATGAATAGAAGGTAGGAGGGGAAAAAAAAAAAAAACGACCAAAAAAACGATTTTTTTTCCCTATTAAATTTTGCTTTGGATGAACTCTACTAGCGCTACCCTACCCAGTTGCTGTGTCGCAAAAAAAATCCATGGCCGGACCACTTTCCCTCATGTTTGCAAGAGAAAGAGCAGCAGCATCCCTCCCCTGGAGAGCTGCCAGCGGACTGGCAGGCAGAGCCCTGGCTGCAGCCCCTTATATAGCCTGGGCACAGGACATTGTGACATCATCGGGTGACTTCCTGTGAGCACCTGCTCAGGTGCCTGCATCAGTGGCAGGCTTTGAGTGTATGTAATCAGGCGGCAGCTGAGCCTGGCCCGTGCGTCTGCGTTTAGCACAGGTGCGCCCATCCCGGTGGCCCGGCAGGCCTGCAGAGGCAGTGGGAAGGGCCCCCCCCCCCCCTGGCAGCCGGTAGCCGGCTGTGCCGTGCAGTGCTGTCCTGTGCGCTGCCTTTCGAAGGTAGTTAGCCTTAATTCCCATTGCAGTACCTCCAGGACCGGTGCACTACTCTCTCTTAGGGCCCGTTCAGATCGCAAATGCGGATGGCCATGCATGCGGAACGCACGCCATCCGCGTTTGTGTGCGTTGCGTGGCTGATCCCATCACTGAAAAGTGAATGGGACAGCCGCGCGTTTTGACAAAATCTGGGCGCAGCATGCGTTCCCGGAACGCATGCAGTGTGAACATCAGACAGTGCACTCTATGCACTGTCGGATGTCGTGCGTGTCTGCCTCCTGCACGCGTTTCCAAAACGCGGCTGGAAACGCGTGCAGTCTGAACGGGCCCTGTCTGGTGTCAAAAAACAGATCAAAACCCAGCTGACTAACAAAGTGAAGTGAAGTCAAGTGGAGAAAGCAAGTGCTCCTCTGCAAAGTGAATTTCCCAGTAGAAAGTGCTGATTTGTCCTGCCTGCTGTGCGCTCTATTTCTGTGCTGCTACTGCTGGGTGCAGGATACAGTTAAAATCCTCAATAAAAACATTGTTTCAAGTCAAGTCTGCCTTCTTTGTGCATCTGTGTCATTTATTAAGTGAGTCTGTATTTCACCTGGCTATAAGAACCCCAAAACAGGCATGAATAGAAGGTAGGAGGGGAAAAAAAAAAAAAACGACCAAAAAACCGATTTTTTTTTCCTATTAAATTTTGCTTTGGATGAACTCTACTAGCGCTACCCTACCCAGTTGCTGTGTCGCAAAAAAAATCCATGGCCGGACCACTTTCCCTCATGTTTGCAAGAGAAAGAGCAGCAGCATCCCTCCCCTGGAGAGCTGCCAGCGGACTGGCAGGCAGAGCCCTGGCTGCAGCCCCTTATATAGCCTGGGCCCAGGACATTGTGACATCATCGGGTGACTTCCTGTGAGCACCTGCTCAGGTGCCTGCATCAGTGGCAGGCTTTGAGTGTATGTAATCAGGCGGCAGCTGAGCCTGGCCCGTGCGTCTGCGTTTAGCACAGGTGCGCCCATCCCGGTGGCCCGGCAGGCCTGCAGAGGCAGTGGGAAGGCCCCCCCCCCCCCCCCTGGCAGCCGGTAGCCGGCTGTGCCGTGCAGTGCTGTCCTGTGCGCTGCCTTTCGAAGGTAGTTAGCCTTAATTCCCATTGCAGTACCTCCAGGACCGGTGCACTACTCTCTCTTAGGGCCCGTTCAGATCGCAAATGCGGATGGCCATGCATGCGGAACGCACGCCATCCGCGTTTGTGTGCGTTGCGTGGCTGATCCCATCACTGAAAAGTGAATGGGACAGCCGCGCGTTTTGACAAAATCTGGGCGCAGCATGCGTTCCCGGAACGCATGCAGTGTGAACATCAGACAGTGCACTCTATGCACTGTCGGATGTCGTGCGTGTCTGCCTCCTGCACGCGTTTCCAAAACGCGGCTGGAAACGCGTGCAGTCTGAACGGGCCCTGTCTGGTGTCAAAAAACAGATCAAAACCCAGCTGACTAACAAAGTGAAGTGAAGTCAAGTGGAGAAAGCAAGTGCTCCTCTGCAAAGTGAATTTCCCAGTAGAAAGTGCTGATTTGTCCTGCCTGCTGTGCGCTCTATTTCTGTGCTGCTACTGCTGGGTGCAGGATACAGTTAAAATCCTCAATAAAAACATTGTTTCAAGTCAAGTCTGCCTTCTTTGTGCATCTGTGTCATTTATTAAGTGAGTCTGTATTTCACCTGGCTATAAGAACCCCAAAACAGGCATGAATAGAAGGTAGGAGGGGGAAAAAAAAAAAAAACGACCAAAAAAACGATTTTTTTTTTCCTATTAAATTTTGCTTTGGATGAACTCTACTAGCGCTACCCTACCCAGTTGCTGTGTCGCAAAAAAAATCCATGGCCGGACCACTTTCCCTCATGTTTGCAAGAGAAAGAGCAGCAGCATCCCTCCCCTGGAGAGCTGCCAGCGGACTGGCAGGCAGAGCCCTGGCTGCAGCCCCTTATATAGCCTGGGCCCAGGACATTGTGACATCATCGGGTGACTTCCTGTGAGCACCTGCTCAGGTGCCTGCATCAGTGGCAGGCTTTAAGGTGTATGTAATCAGGCGGCAGCTGAGCCTGGCCCATGCGTCTGCGTTTAGCACAGGTGCGCCCATCCCGGTGGCCCGGCAGGCCTGCAGAGGCAGTGGGAAGGGCCCCCCCCCCCCCCTGGCAGCCGGTAGCCGGCTGTGCCGTGCAGTGCTGTCCTGTGCGCTGCCTTTCGAAGGTAGTTAGCCTTAATTCCCATTGCAGTACCTCCAGGACCGGTGCACTACTCTCTCTTAGGGCCCGTTCAGATCGCAAATGCGGATGGCCATGCATGCGGAACGCACGCCATCTGCGTTTGTGTGCGTTGCGTGGCTGATCCCATCACTGAAAAGTGAATGGGACAGCCGCGCGTTTTGACAAAATCTGGGCGCAGCATGCGTTCCCGGAACGCATGCAGTGTGAACATCAGACAGTGCACTCTATGCACTGTCGGATGTCGTGCGTGTCTGCCTCCTGCACGCGTTTCCAAAACGCGGCTGGAAACGCGTGCAGTCTGAACGGGCCCTGTCTGGTGTCAAAAAACAGATCAAAACCCAGCTGACTAACAAAGTGAAGTGAAGTCAAGTGGAGAAAGCAAGTGCTCCTCTGCAAAGTGAATTTCCCAGTAGAAAGTGCTGATTTGTCCTGCCTGCTGTGCGCTCTATTTCTGTGCTGCTACTGCTGGGTGCAGGATACAGTTAAAATCCTCAATAAAAACATTGTTTCAAGTCAAGTCTGCCTTCTTTGTGCATCTGTGTCATTTATTAAGTGAGTCTGTATTTCACCTGGCTATAAGAACCCCAAAACAGGCATGAATAGAAGGTAGGAGGGGAAAAAAAAAAAAAAACGACCAAAAAAACGATTTTTTTTTTCCTATTAAATTTTGCTTTGGATGAACTCTACTAGCGCTACCCTACCCAGTTGCTGTGTCGCAAAAAAAATCCATGGCCGGACCACTTTCCCTCATGTTTGCAAGAGAAAGAGCAGCAGCATCCCTCCCCTGGAGAGCTGCCAGCGGACTGGCAGGCAGAGCCCTGGCTGCAGCCCCTTATATAGCCTGGGCCCAGGACATTGTGACATCATCGGGTGACTTCCTGTGAGCACCTGCTCAGGTGCCTGCATCAGTGGCAGGCTTTGAGTGTATGTAATCAGGCGGCAGCTGAGCCTGGCCCGTGCGTCTGCGTTTAGCACAGGTGCGCCCATCCCGGTGGCCCGGCAGGCCTGCAGAGGCAGTGGGAAGGGCCCCCCCCCCCCCCTGGCAGCCGGTAGCCGGCTGTGCCGTGCAGTGCTGTCCTGTGCGCTGCCTTTCGAAGGTAGTTAGCCTTAATTCCCATTGCAGTACCTCCAGGACCGGTGCACTACTCTCTCTTAGGGCCCGTTCAGATCGCAAATGCGGATGGCCATGCATGCGGAACGCACGCCATCCGCGTTTGTGTGCGTTGCGTGGCTGATCCCATCACTGAAAAGTGAATGGGACAGCCGCGCGTTTTGACAAAATCTGGGCGCAGCATGCAGTGTGAACATCAGACAGTGCACTCTATGCACTGTCGGATGTCGTGCGTGTCTGCCTCCTGCACGCGTTTCCAAAACGCGGCTGGAAACGCGTGCAGTCTGAACGGGCCCTGTCTGGTGTCAAAAAACAGATCAAAACCCAGCTGACTAACAAAGTGAAGTGAAGTCAAGTGGAGAAAGCAAGTGCTCCTCTGCAAAGTGAATTTCCCATTAGAAAGTGCTGATTTGTCCTGCCTGCTGTGCGCTCTATTTCTGTGCTGCTACTGCTGGGTGCAGGATACAGTTAAAATCCTCAATAAAAACATTGTTTCAAGTCAAGTCTGCCTTCTTTGTGCATCTGTGTCATTTATTAAGTGAGTCTGTATTTCACCTGGCTATAAGAACCCCAAAACAGGCATGAATAGAAGGTAGGAGGGGAAAAAAAAAAAAAACGACCAAAAAAACGATTTTTTTTTTTCCTATTAAATTTTGCTTTGGATGAACTCTACTAGCGCTACCCTACCCAGTTGCTGTGTCGCAAAAAAAATCCATGGCCGGACCACTTTCCCTCATGTTTGCAAGAGAAAGAGCAGCAGCATCCCTCCCCTGGAGAGCTGCCAGCGGACTGGCAGGCAGAGCCCTGGCTGCAGCCCCTTATATAGCCTGGGCCCAGGACATTGTGACATCATCGGGTGACTTCCTGTGAGCACCTGCTCAGGTGCCTGCATCAGTGGCAGGCTTTGAGTGTATGTAATCAGGCGGCAGCTGAGCCTGGCCCGTGCGTCTGCGTTTAGCACAGGTGCGCCCATCCCGGTGGCCCGGCAGGCCTGCAGAGGCAGTGGGAAGGCCCCCCCCTCCTGGCAGCCGGTAGCCGGCTGTGCCGTGCAGTGCTGTCCTGTGCGCTGCCTTTCGAAGGTAGTTAGCCTTAATTCCCATTGCAGTACCTCCAGGACCGGTGCACTACTCTCTCTTAGGGCCCGTTCAGATCGCAAATGCGGATGGCCATGCATGCGGAACGCACGCCACCCGCGTTTGTGTGCGTTGCATGGCTGATCCCATCACTGAAAAGTGAATGGGACAGCCGCGCGTTTTGACAAAATCTGGGCGCAGCATGCGTTCCCGGAACGCATGCAGTGTGAACATCAGACAGTGCACTCTATGCACTGTCGGATGTCGTGCGTGTCTGCCTCCTGCACGCGTTTCCAAAACGCGGCTGGAAACGCGTGCAGTCTGAACGGGCCCTGTCTGGTGTCAAAAAACAGATCAAAACCCAGCTGACTAACAAAGTGAAGTGAAGTCAAGTGGAGAAAGCAAGTGCTCCTCTGCAAAGTGAATTTCCCAGTAGAAAGTGCTGATTTGTCCTGCCTGCTGTGCGCTCTATTTCTGTGCTGCTACTGCTGGGTGCAGGATACAGTTAAAATCCTCAATAAAAACATTGTTTCAAGTCAAGTCTGCCTTCTTTTTGCATCTGTGTCATTTATTAAGTGAGTCTGTATTTCACCTGGCTATAAGAACCCCAAAACAGGCATGAATAGAAGGTAGGAGGGGAAAAAAAAAAAAAAACGACCAAAAAAACGATTTTTTTTCCTATTAAATTTTGCTTTGGATGAACTCTACTAGCGCTACCCTACCCAGTTGCTGTGTCGCAAAAAAAATCCATGGCCGGACCACTTTCCCTCATGTTTGCAAGAGAAAGAGCAGCAGCATCCCTCCCCTGGAGAGCTGCCAGCGGACTGGCAGGCAGAGCCCTGGCTGCAGCCCCTTATATAGCCTGGGCACAGGACATTGTGACATCATCGGGTGACTTCCTGTGAGCACCTGCTCAGGTGCCTGCATCAGTGGCAGGCTTTGAGTGTATGTAATCAGGCGGCAGCTGAGCCTGGCCCGTGCGTCTGCGTTTAGCACAGGTGCGCCCATCCCGGTGGCCCGGCAGGCCTGCAGAGGCAGTGGGAAGGGCCCCCCCCCCCCCCCCCTGGCAGCCGGTAGCCGGCTGTGCCGTGCAGTGCTGTCCTGTGCGCTGCCTTTCGAAGGTAGTTAGCCTTAATTCCCATTGCAGTACCTCCAGGACCGGTGCACTACTCTCTCTTCGGGCCCGTTCAGATCGCAAATGCGGATGGCCATGCATGCGGAACGCACGCCATCCGCGTTTGTGTGCGTTGCGTGGCTGATCCCATCACTGAAAAGTGAATGGGACAGCCGCACGTTTTGACAAAATCTGGGCGCAGCATGCGTTCCCGGAACGCATGCAGTGTGAACATCAGACAGTGCACTCTATGCACTGTCGGATGTCGTGCGTGTCTGCCTCCTGCACGCGTTTCCAAAACGCGGCTGGAAACGCGTGCAGTCTGAACGGGCCCTGTCTGGTGTCAAAAAACAGATCAAAACCCAGCTGACTAACAAAGTGAAGTGAAGTCAAGTGGAGAAAGCAAGTGCTCCTCTGCAAAGTGAATATCCCAGTAGAAAGTGCTGATTTGTCCTGCCTGCTGTGCGCTCTATTTCTGTGCTGCTACTGCTGGGTGCAGGATACAGTTAAAATCCTCAATAAAAACATTGTTTCAAGTCAAGTCTGCCTTCTTTGTGCATCTGTGTCATTTATTAAGTGAGTCTGTATTTCACCTGGCTATAAGAACCCCAAAACAGGCATGAATAGAAGGTAGGAGGGGAAAAAAAAAAAAAACGACCAAAAAACCGATTTTTTTTTCCTATTAAATTTTGCTTTGGATGAACTCTACTAGCGCTACCCTACCCAGTTGCTGTGTCGCAAAAAAAATCCATGGCCGGACCACTTTCCCTCATGTTTGCAAGAGAAAGAGCAGCAGCATCCCTCCCCTGGAGAGCTGCCAGCGGACTGGCAGGCAGAGCCCTGGCTGCAGCCCCTTATATAGCCTGGGCCCAGGACATTGTGACATCATCGGGTGACTTCCTGTGAGCACCTGCTCAGGTGCCTGCATCAGTGGCAGGCTTTGAGTGTATGTAATCAGGCGGCAGCTGAGCCTGGCCCGTGCGTCTGCGTTTAGCACAGGTGCGCCCATCCCGGTGGCCCGGCAGGCCTGCAGAGGCAGTGGGAAGGCCCCCCCCCCCCCCTGGCAGCCGGTAGCCGGCTGTGCCGTGCAGTGCTGTCCTGTGCGCTGCCTTTCGAAGGTAGTTAGCCTTAATTCCCATTGCAGTACCTCCAGGACCGGTGCACTACTCTCTCTTAGGGCCCGTTCAGATCGCAAATGCGGATGGCCATGCATGCGGAACGCACGCCATCCGCGTTTGTGTGCGTTGCGTGGCTGATCCCATCACTGAAAAGTGAATGGGACAGCCGCGCGTTTTGACAAAATCTGGGCGCAGCATGCGTTCCCGGAACGCATGCAGTGTGAACATCAGACAGTGCACTCTATGCACTGTCGGATGTCGTGCGTGTCTGCCTCCTGCACGCGTTTCCAAAACGCGGCTGGAAACGCGTGCAGTCTGAACGGGCCCTGTCTGGTGTCAAAAAACAGATCAAAACCCAGCTGACTAACAAAGTGAAGTGAAGTCAAGTGGAGAAAGCAAGTGCTCCTCTGCAAAGTGAATTTCCCAGTAGAAAGTGCTGATTTGTCCTGCCTGCTGTGCGCTCTATTTCTGTGCTGCTACTGCTGGGTGCAGGATACAGTTAAAATCCTCAATAAAAACATTGTTTCAAGTCAAGTCTGCCTTCTTTGTGCATCTGTGTCATTTATTAAGTGAGTCTGTATTTCACCTGGCTATAAGAACCCCAAAACAGGCATGAATAGAAGGTAGGAGGGAAAAAAAAAAAAAAAACGACCAAAAAAACGATTTTTTTTTTCCTATTAAATTTTGCTTTGGATGAACTCTACTAGCGCTACCCTACCCAGTTGCTGTGTCGCAAAAAAAATCCATGGCCGGACCACTTTCCCTCATGTTTGCAAGAGAAAGAGCAGCAGCATCCCTCCCCTGGAGAGCTGCCAGCGGACTGGCAGGCAGAGCCCTGGCTGCAGCCCCTTATATAGCCTGGGCCCAGGACATTGTGACATCATCGGGTGACTTCCTGTGAGCACCTGCTCAGGTGCCTGCATCAGTGGCAGGCTTTGAGTGTATGTAATCAGGCGGCAGCTGAGCCTGGCCCGTGCGTCTGCGTTTAGCACAGGTGCGCCCATCCCGGTGGCCCGGCAGGCCTGCAGAGGCAGTGGGAAGGGCCCCCCCCCCCTGGCAGCCGGTAGCCGGCTGTGCCGTGCAGTGCTGTCCTGTGCGCTGCCTTTCGAAGGTAGTTAGCCTTAATTCCCATTGCAGTACCTCCAGGACCGGTGCACTACTCTCTCTTAGGGCCCGTTCAGATCGCAAATGCGGATGGCCATGCATGCGGAACGCACGCCATCCGCGTTTGTGTGCGTTGCGTGGCTGATCCCATCACTGAAAAGTGAATGGGACAGCCGCGCGTTTTGACAAAATCTGGGCGCAGCATGCGTTCCCGGAACGCATGCAGTGTGAACATCAGACAGTGCACTCTATGCACTGTCGGATGTCGTGCGTGTCTGCCTCCTGCACGCGTTTCCAAAACGCGGCTGGAAACGCGTGCAGTCTGAACGGGCCCTGTCTGGTGTCAAAAAACAGATCAAAACCCAGCTGACTAACAAAGTGAAGTGAAGTCAAGTGGAGAAAGCAAGTGCTCCTCTGCAAAGTGAATTTCCCAGTAGAAAGTGCTGATTTGTCCTGCCTGCTGTGCGCTCTATTTCTGTGCTGCTACTGCTGGGTGCAGGATACAGTTAAAATCCTCAATAAAAACATTGTTTCAAGTCAAGTCTGCCTTCTTTGTGCATCTGTGTCATTTATTAAGTGAGTCTGTATTTCACCTGGCTATAAGAACCCCAAAACAGGCATGAATAGAAGGTAGGAGGGGAAAAAAAAAAAAAAACGACCAAAAAAACGATTTTTTTTTTCCTATTAAATTTTGCTTTGGATGAACTCTACTAGCGCTACCCTACCCAGTTGCTGTGTCGCAAAAAAAATCCATGGCCGGACCACTTTCCCTCATGTTTGCAAGAGAAAGAGCAGCAGCATCCCTCCCCTGGAGAGCTGCCAGCGGACTGGCAGGCAGAGCCCTGGCTGCAGCCCCTTATATAGCCTGGGCCCAGGACATTGTGACATCATCGGGTGACTTCCTGTGAGCACCTGCTCAGGTGCCTGCATCAGTGGCAGGCTTTGAGTGTATGTAATCAGGCGGCAGCTGAGCCTGGCCCGTGCGTCTGCGTTTAGCACAGGTGCGCCCATCCCGGTGGCCCGGCAGGCCTGCAGAGGCAGTGGGAAGGGCCCCCCCCCCCCCCTGGCAGCCGGTAGCCGGCTGTGCCGTGCAGTGCTGTCCTGTGCGCTGCCTTTCGAAGGTAGTTAGCCTTAATTCCCATTGCAGTACCTCCAGGACCGGTGCACTACTCTCTCTTAGGGCCCGTTCAGATCGCAAATGCGGATGGCCATGCATGCGGAACGCACGCCATCCGCGTTTGTGTGCGTTGCGTGGCTGATCCCATCACTGAAAAGTGAATGGGACAGCCGCGCGTTTTGACAAAATCTGGGCGCAGCATGCGTTCCCGGAACGCATGCAGTGTGAACATCAGACAGTGCACTCTATGCACTGTCGGATGTCGTGCGTGTCTGCCTCCTGCACGCGTTTCCAAAACGCGGCTGGAAACGCGTGCAGTCTGAACGGGCCCTGTCTGGTGTCAAAAAACAGATCAAAACCCAGCTGACTAACAAAGTGAAGTGAAGTCAAGTGGAGAAAGCAAGTGCTCCTCTGCAAAGTGAATTTCCCAGTAGAAAGTGCTGATTTGTCCTGCCTGCTGTGCGCTCTATTTCTGTGCTGCTACTGCTGGGTGCAGGATACAGTTAAAATCCTCAATAAAAACATTGTTTCAAGTCAAGTCTGCCTTCTTTGTGCATCTGTGTCATTTATTAAGTGAGTCTGTATTTCACCTGGCTATAAGAACCCCAAAACAGGCATGAATAGAAGGTAGGAGGGGAAAAAAAAAAAAAAACGACCAAAAAAACGATTTTTTTTTTCCTATTAAATTTTGCTTTGGATGAACTCTACTAGCGCTACCCTACCCAGTTGCTGTGTCGCAAAAAAAATCCATGGCCGGACCACTTTCCCTCATGTTTGCAAGAGAAAGAGCAGCAGCATCCCTCCCCTGGAGAGCTGCCAGCGGACTGGCAGGCAGAGCCCTGGCTGCAGCCCCTTATATAGCCTGGGCCCAGGACATTGTGACATCATCGGGTGACTTCCTGTGAGCACCTGCTCAGGTGCCTGCATCAGTGGCAGGCTTTGAGTGTATGTAATCAGGCGGCAGCTGAGCCTGGCCCGTGCGTCTGCGTTTAGCACAGGTGCGCCCATCCCGGTGGCCCGGCAGGCCTGCAGAGGCAGTGGGAAGGGCCCCCCCCCCCCTGGCAGCCGGTAGCCGGCTGTGCCGTGCAGTGCTGTCCTGTGCGCTGCCTTTCGAAGGTAGTTAGCCTTAATTCCCATTGCAGTACCTCCAGGACCGGTGCACTACTCTCTCTTAGGGCCCGTTCAGATCGCAAATGCGGATGGCCATGCATGCGGAACGCACGCCATCCGCGTTTGTGTGCGTTGCGTGGCTGATCCCATCACTGAAAAGTGAATGGGACAGCCGCGCGTTTTGACAAAATCTGGGCGCAGCATGCGTTCCCGGAACGCATGCAGTGTGAACATCAGACAGTGCACTCTATGCACTGTCGGATGTCGTGCGTGTCTGCCTCCTGCACGCGTTTCCAAAACGCGGCTGGAAACGCGTGCAGTCTGAACGGGCCCTGTCTGGTGTCAAAAAACAGATCAAAACCCAGCTGACTAACAAAGTGAAGTGAAGTCAAGTGGAGAAAGCAAGTGCTCCTCTGAAAAGTGAATTTCCCAGTAGAAAGTGCTGATTTGTCCTGCCTGCTGTGCGCTCTATTTCTGTGCTGCTACTGCTGGGTGCAGGATACAGTTAAAATCCTCAATAAAAACATTGTTTCAAGTCAAGTCTGCCTTCTTTGTGCATCTGTGTCATTTATTAAGTGAGTCTGTATTTCACCTGGCTATAAGAACCCCAAAACAGGCATGAATAGAAGGTAGGAGGGGAAAAAAAAAAAAAAACGACCAAAAAAACGATTTTTTTTTTCCTATTAAATTTTGCTTTGGATGAACTCTACTAGCGCTACCCTACCCAGTTGCTGTGTCGCAAAAAAAATCCATGGCCGGACCACTTTCCCTCATGTTTGCAAGAGAAAGAGCAGCAGCATCCCTCCCCTGGAGAGCTGCCAGCGGACTGGCAGGCAGAGCCCTGGCTGCAGCCCCTTATATAGCCTGGGCCCAGGACATTGTGACATCATCGGGTGACTTCCTGTGAGCACCTGCTCAGGTGCCTGCATCAGTGGCAGGCTTTGAGTGTATGTAATCAGGCGGCAGCTGAGCCTGGCCCGTGCGTCTGCGTTTAGCACAGGTGCGCCCATCCCGGTGGCCCGGCAGGCCTGCAGAGGCAGTGGGAAGGGCCCCCCCCCCCTGGCAGCCGGTAGCCGGCTGTGCCGTGCAGTGCTGTCCTGTGCGCTGCCTTTCGAAGGTAGTTAGCCTTAATTCCCATTGCAGTACCTCCAGGACCGGTGCACTACTCTCTCTTAGGGCCCGTTCAGATCGCAAATGCGGATGGCCATGCATGCGGAACGCACGCCATCCGCGTTTGTGTGCGTTGCGTGGCTGATCCCATCACTGAAAAGTGAATGGGACAGCCGCGCGTTTTGACAAAATCTGGGCGCAGCATGCGTTCCCGGAACGCATGCAGTGTGAACATCAGACAGTGCACTCTATGCACTGTCGGATGTCGTGCGTGTCTGCCTCCTGCACGCGTTTCCAAAACGCGGCTGGAAACGCGTGCAGTCTGAACGGGCCCTGTCTGGTGTCAAAAAACAGATCAAAACCCAGCTGACTAACAAAGTGAAGTGAAGTCAAGTGGAGAAAGCAAGTGCTCCTCTGCAAAGTGAATTTCCCAGTAGAAAGTGCTGATTTGTCCTGCCTGCTGTGCGCTCTATTTCTGTGCTGCTACTGCTGGGTGCAGGATACAGTTAAAATCCTCAATAAAAACATTGTTTCAAGTCAAGTCTGCCTTCTTTGTGCATCTGTGTCATTTATTAAGTGAGTCTGTATTTCACCTGGCTATAAGAACCCCAAAACAGGCATGAATAGAAGGTAGGAGGGGAAAAAAAAAAAAAAACGACCAAAAAAAACGATTTTTTTTTTCCTATTAAATTTTGCTTTGGATGAACTCTACTAGCGCTACCCTACCCAGTTGCTGTGTCGCAAAAAAAATCCATGGCCGGACCACTTTCCCTCATGTTTGCAAGAGAAAGAGCAGCAGCATCCCTCCCCTGGAGAGCTGCCAGCGGACTGGCAGGCAGAGCCCTGGCTGCAGCCCCTTATATAGCCTGGGCCCAGGACATTGTGACATCATCGGGTGACTTCCTGTGAGCACCTGCTCAGGTGCCTGCATCAGTGGCAGGCTTTGAGTGTATGTAATCAGGCGGCAGCTGAGCCTGGCCCGTGCGTCTGCGTTTAGCACAGGTGCGCCCATCCCGGTGGCCCGGCAGGCCTGCAGAGGTAGTGGGAAGGGCCCCCCCCCCCCCCCTGGCAGCCGGTAGCCGGCTGTGCCGTGCAGTGCTGTCCTGTGCGCTGCCTTTCGAAGGTAGTTAGCCTTAATTCCCATTGCAGTACCTCCAGGACCGGTGCACTACTCTCTCTTAGGGCCCGTTCAGATCGCAAATGCGGATGGCCATGCATGCGGAACGCACGCCATCCGCGTTTGTGTGCGTTGCGTGGCTGATCCCATCACTGAAAAGTGAATGGGACAGCCGCGCGTTTTGACAAAATCTGGGCGCAGCATGCGTTCCCGGAACGCATGCAGTGTGAACATCAGACAGTGCACTCTATGCACTGTCGGATGTCGTGCGTGTCTGCCTCCTGCACGCGTTTCCAAAACGCGGCTGGAAACGCGTGCAGTCTGAACGGGCCCTGTCTGGTGTCAAAAAACAGATCAAAACCCAGCTGACTAACAAAGTGAAGTGAAGTCAAGTGGAGAAAGCAAGTGCTCCTCTGCAAAGTGAATTTCCCAGTAGAAAGTGCTGATTTGTCCTGCCTGCTGTGCGCTCTATTTCTGTGCTGCTACTGCTGGGTGCAGGATACAGTTAAAATCCTCAATAAAAACATTGTTTCAAGTCAAGTCTGCCTTCTTTGTGCATCTGTGTCATTTATTAAGTGAGTCTGTATTTCACCTGGCTATAAGAACCCCAAAACAGGCATGAATAGAAGGTAGGAGGGGAAAAAAAAAAAAAAACGACCAAAAAAACGATTTTTTTTTTCCTATTAAATTTTGCTTTGGATGAACTCTACTAGCGCTACCCTACCCAGTTGCTGTGTCGCAAAAAAAATCCATGGCCGGACCACTTTCCCTCATGTTTGCAAGAGAAAGAGCAGCAGCATCCCTCCCCTGGAGAGCTGCCAGCGGACTGGCAGGCAGAGCCCTGGCTGCAGCCCCTTATATAGCCTGGGCCCAGGACATTGTGACATCATCGGGTGACTTCCTGTGAGCACCTGCTCAGGTGCCTGCATCAGTGGCAGGCTTTGAGTGTATGTAATCAGGCGGCAGCTGAGCCTGGCCCGTGCGTCTGCGTTTAGCACAGGTGCGCCCATCCCGGTGGCCCGGCAGGCCTGCAGAGGCAGTGGGAAGGGCCCCCCCCCCCTGGCAGCCGGTAGCCGGCTGTGCCGTGCAGTGCTGTCCTGTGCGCTGCCTTTCGAAGGTAGTTAGCCTTAATTCCCATTGCAGTACCTCCAGGACCGGTGCACTACTCTCTCTTAGGGCCCGTTCAGATCGCAAATGCGGATGGCCATGCATGCGGAACGCACGCCATCCGCGTTTGTGTGCGTTGCGTGGCTGATCCCATCACTGAAAAGTGAATGGGACAGCCGCGCGTTTTGACAAAATCTGGGCGCAGCATGCGTTCCCGGAACGCATGCAGTGTGAACATCAGACAGTGCACTCTATGCACTGTCGGATGTCGTGCGTGTCTGCCTCCTGCACGCGTTTCCAAAACGCGGCTGGAAACGCGTGCAGTCTGAACGGGCCCTGTCTGGTGTCAAAAAACAGATCAAAACCCAGCTGACTAACAAAGTGAAGTGAAGTCAAGTGGAGAAAGCAAGTGCTCCTCTGCAAAGTGAATTTCCCAGTAGAAAGTGCTGATTTGTCCTGCCTGCTGTGCGCTCTATTTCTGTGCTGCTACTGCTGGGTGCAGGATACAGTTAAAATCCTCAATAAAAACATTGTTTCAAGTCAAGTCTGCCTTCTTTGTGCATCTGTGTCATGTATTAAGTGAGTCTGTATTTCACCTGGCTATAAGAACCCCAAAACAGGCATGAATAGAAGGTAGGAGGGGAAAAAAAAAAAAAACGACCAAAAAAACGATTTTTTTTTTTCCTATTAAATTTTGCTTTGGATGAACTCTACTAGCGCTACCCTACCCAGTTGCTGTGTCGCAAAAAAAATCCATGGCCGGACCACTTTCCCTCATGTTTGCAAGAGAAAGAGCAGCAGCATCCCTCCCCTGGAGAGCTGCCAGCGGACTGGCAGGCAGAGCCCTGGCTGCAGCCCCTTATATAGCCTGGGCCCAGGACATTGTGACATCATCGGGTGACTTCCTGTGAGCACCTGCTCAGGTGCCTGCATCAGTGGCAGGCTTTGAGTGTATGTAATCAGGCGGCAGCTGAGCCTGGCCCGTGCGTCTGCGTTTAGCACAGGTGCGCCCATCCCGGTGGCCCGGCAGGCCTGCAGAGGCAGTGGGAAGGGCCCCCCCCCCCCCCTGGCAGCCGGTAGCCGGCTGTGCCGTGCAGTGCTGTCCTGTGCGCTGCCTTTCGAAGGTAGTTAGCCTTAATTCCCATTGCAGTACCTCCAGGACCGGTGCACTACTCTCTCTTAGGGCCCGTTCAGATCGCAAATGCGGATGGCCATGCATGCGGAACGCACGCCATCCGCGTTTGTGTGCGTTGCGTGGCTGATCCCATCACTGAAAAGTGAATGGGACAGCCGCGCGTTTTGACAAAATCTGGGCGCAGCATGCGTTCCCGGAACGCATGCAGTGTGAACATCAGACAGTGCACTCTATGCACTGTCGGATGTCGTGCGTGTCTGCCTCCTGCACGCGTTTCCAAAACGCGGCTGGAAAGCGTGCAGTCTGAACGGGCCCTGTCTGGTGTCAAAAAACAGATCAAAACCCAGCTGACTAACAAAGTGAAGTGAAGTCAAGTGGAGAAAGCAAGTGCTCCTCTGCAAAGTGAATTTCCCAGTAGAAAGTGCTGATTTGTCCTGCCTGCTGTGCGCTCTATTTCTGTGCTGCTACTGCTGGGTGCAGGATACAGTTAAAATCCTCAATAAAAACATTGTTTCAAGTCAAGTCTGCCTTCTTTGTGCATCTGTGTCATTTATTAAGTGAGTCTGTATTTCACCTGGCTATAAGAACCCCAAAACAGGCATGAATAGAAGGTAGGAGGGGGAAAAAAAAAAAAAAACGACCAAAAAAACGATTTTTTTTTTCCTATTAAATTTTGCTTTGGATGAACTCTACTAGCGCTACCCTACCCAGTTGCTGTGTCGCAAAAAAAATCCATGGCCGGACCACTTTCCCTCATGTTTGCAAGAGAAAGAGCAGCAGCATCCCTCCCCTGGAGAGCTGCCAGCGGACTGGCAGGCAGAGCCCTGGCTGCAGCCCCTTATATAGCCTGGGCCCAGGACATTGTGACATCATCGGGTGACTTCCTGTGAGCACCTGCTCAGGTGCCTGCATCAGTGGCAGGCTTTGAGTGTATGTAATCAGGCGGCAGCTGAGCCTGGCCCGTGCGTCTGCGTTTAGCACAGGTGCGCCCATCCCGGTGGCCCGGCAGGCCTGCAGAGGCAGTGGGAAGGGCCCCCCCCCCCCTGGCAGCCGGTAGCCGGCTGTGCCGTGCAGTGCTGTCCTGTGCGCTGCCTTTCGAAGGTAGTTAGCCTTAATTCCCATTGCAGTACCTCCAGGACCGGTGCACTACTCTCTCTTAGGGCCCGTTCAGATCGCAAATGCGGATGGCCATGCATGCGGAACGCACGCCATCCGCGTTTGTGTGCGTTGCGTGGCTGATCCCATCACTGAAAAGTGAATGGGACAGCCGCGCGTTTTGACAAAATCTGGGCGCAGCATGCGTTCCCGGAACGCATGCAGTGTGAACATCAGACAGTGCACTCTATGCACTGTCGGATGTCGTGCGTGTCTGCCTCCTGCACGCGTTTCCAAAACGCGGCTGGAAACGCGTGCAGTCTGAACGGGCCCTGTCTGGTGTCAAAAAACAGATCAAAACCCAGCTGACTAACAAAGTGAAGTGAAGTCAAGTGGAGAAAGCAAGTGCTCCTCTGCAAAGTGAATTTCCCAGTAGAAAGTGCTGATTTGTCCTGCCTGCTGTGCGCTCTATTTCTGTGCTGCTACTGCTGGGTGCAGGATACAGTTAAAATCCTCAATAAAAACATTGTTTCAAGTCAAGTCTGCCTTCTTTGTGCATCTGTGTCATTTATTAAGTGAGTCTGTATTTCACCTGGCTATAAGAACCCCAAAACAGGCATGAATAGAAGGTAGGAGGGGAAAAAAAAAAAAAACGACCAAAAAAACGATTTTTTTTTTCCTATTAAATTTTGCTTTGGATGAACTCTACTAGCGCTACCCTACCCAGTTGCTGTGTCGCAAAAAAAATCCATGGCCGGACCACTTTCCCTCATGTTTGCAAGAGAAAGAGCAGCAGCATCCCTCCCCTGGAGAGCTGCCAGCGGACTGGCAGGCAGAGCCCTGGCTGCAGCCCCTTATATAGCCTGGGCCCAGGACATTGTGACATCATCGGGTGACTTCCTGTGAGCACCTGCTCAGGTGCCTGCATCAGTGGCAGGCTTTGAGTGTATGTAATC
This sequence comes from Hyperolius riggenbachi, assembly GCF_040937935.1. Classification (NCBI taxonomy): domain Eukaryota; kingdom Metazoa; phylum Chordata; class Amphibia; order Anura; family Hyperoliidae; genus Hyperolius; species Hyperolius riggenbachi. The sequence continues at coordinate 149,727 of NW_027152416.1, read as the reverse complement.
AGGCGGCAGCTGAGCCTGGCCCGTGCGTCTGCGTTTAGCACAGGTGCGCCCATCCCGGTGGCCCGGCAGGCCTGCAGAGGCAGTGGGAAGGGCCCCCCCCCCCCTGGCAGCCGGTAGCCGGCTGTGCCGTGCAGTGCTGTCCTGTGCGCTGCCTTTCGAAGGTAGTTAGCCTTAATTCCCATTGCAGTACCTCCAGGACCGGTGCACTACTCTCTCTTAGGGCCCGTTCAGATCGCAAATGCGGATGGCCATGCATGCGGAACGCACGCCATCCGCGTTTGTGTGCGTTGCGTGGCTGATCCCATCACTGAAAAGTGAATGGGACAGCCGCGCGTTTTGACAAAATCTGGGCGCAGCATGCGTTCCCGGAACGCATGCAGTGTGAACATCAGACAGTGCACTCTATGCACTGTCGGATGTCGTGCGTGTCTGCCTCCTGCACGCGTTTCCAAAACGCGGCTGGAAACGCGTGCAGTCTGAACGGGCCCTGTCTGGTGTCAAAAAACAGATCAAAACCCAGCTGACTAACAAAGTGAAGTGAAGTCAAGTGGAGAAAGCAAGTGCTCCTCTGCAAAGTGAATTTCCCAGTAGAAAGTGCTGATTTGTCCTGCCTGCTGTGCGCTCTATTTCTGTGCTGCTACTGCTGGGTGCAGGATACAGTTAAAATCCTCAATAAAAACATTGTTTCAAGTCAAGTCTGCCTTCTTTGTGCATCTGTGTCATGTATTAAGTGAGTCTGTATTTCACCTGGCTATAAGAACCCCAAAACAGGCATGAATAGAAGGTAGGAGGGGAAAAAAAAAAAAAAAACGACCAAAAAAACGATTTTTTTTTCCTATTAAATTTTGCTTTGGATGAACTCTACTAGCGCTACCCTACCCAGTTGCTGTGTCGCAAAAAAAATCCATGGCCGGACCACTTTCCCTCATGTTTGCAAGAGAAAGAGCAGCAGCATCCCTCCCCTGGAGAGCTGCCAGCGGACTGGCAGGCAGAGCCCTGGCTGCAGCCCCTTATATAGCCTGGGCCCAGGACATTGTGACATCATCGGGTGACTTCCTGTGAGCACCTGCTCAGGTGCCTGCATCAGTGGCAGGCTTTGAGTGTATGTAATCAGGCGGCAGCTGAGCCTGGCCCGTGCGTCTGCGTTTAGCACAGGTGCGCCCATCCCGGTGGCCCGGCAGGCCTGCAGAGGCAGTGGGAAGGGCCCCCCCCCCCCCCCCTGGCAGCCGGTAGCCGGCTGTGCCGTGCAGTGCTGTCCTGTGCGCTGCCTTTCGAAGGTAGTTAGCCTTAATTCCCATTGCAGTACCTCCAGGACCGGTGCACTACTCTCTCTTAGGGCCCGTTCAGATCGCAAATGCGGATGGCCATGCATGCGGAACGCACGCCATCCGCGTTTGTGTGCGTTGCGTGGCTGATCCCATCACTGAAAAGTGAATGGGACAGCCGCGCGTTTTGACAAAATCTGGGCGCAGCATGCGTTCCCGGAACGCATGCAGTGTGAACATCAGACAGTGCACTCTATGCACTGTCGGATGTCGTGCGTGTCTGCCTCCTGCACGCGTTTCCAAAACGCGGCTGGAAACGCGTGCAGTCTGAACGGGCCCTGTCTGGTGTCAAAAAACAGATCAAAACCCAGCTGACTAACAAAGTGAAGTGAAGTCAAGTGGAGAAAGCAAGTGCTCCTCTGCAAAGTGAATTTCCCAGTAGAAAGTGCTGATTTGTCCTGCCTGCTGTGCGCTCTATTTCTGTGCTGCTACTGCTGGGTGCAGGATACAGTTCAAATCCTCAATAAAAATATTGTTTCAAGTCAAGTCTGCCTTCTTTGTGCATCTGTGTCATTTATTAAGTGAGTCTGTATTTCACCTGGCTATAAGAACCCCAAACAGGCATGAATAGAAGGTAGGAGGGAAAAAAAAAAAAAAAACGACCAAAAAAACGATTTTTTTTTTTCCTATTAAATTTTGCTTTGGATGAACTCTACTAGCGCTACCCTACCCAGTTGCTGTGTCGCAAAAAAAATCCATGGCCGGACCACTTTCCCTCATGTTTGCAAGAGAAAGAGCAGCAGCATCCCTCCCCTGGAGAGCTGCCAGCGGACTGGCAGGCAGAGCCCTGGCTGCAGCCCCTTATATAGCCTGGGCCCAGGACATTGTGACATCATCGGGTGACTTCCTGTGAGCACCTGCTCAGGTGCCTGCATCAGTGGCAGGCTTTGAGTGTATGTAATCAGGCGGCAGCTGAGCCTGGCCCGTGCGTCTGCGTTTAGCACAGGTGCGCCCATCCCGGTGGCCCGGCAGGCCTGCAGAGGCAGTGGGAAGGGCCCCCCCTGGCAGCCGGTAGCCGGCTGTGCCGTGCAGTGCTGTCCTGTGCGCTGCCTTTCGAAGGTAGTTAGCCTTAATTCCCATTGCAGTACCTCCAGGACCGGTGCACTACTCTCTCTTAGGGCCCGTTCAGATCGCAAATGCGGATGGCCATGCATGCGGAACGCACGCCATCCGCGTTTGTGTGCGTTGCGTGGCTGATCCAATCACTGAAAAGTGAATGGGACAGCCGCGCGTTTTGACAAAATCTGGGCGCAGCATGCGTTCCCGGAACGCATGCAGTGTGAACATCAGACAGTGCACTCTATGCACTGTCGGATGTCGTGCATGTCTGCCTCCTGCACGCGTTTCCAAAACGCGGCTGGAAACGCGTGCAGTCTGAACGGGCCCTGTCTGGTGTCAAAAAACAGATCAAAACCCAGCTGACTAACAAAGTGAAGTGAAGTCAAGTGGAGAAAGCAAGTGCTCCTCTGCAAAGTGAATTTCCCAGTAGAAAGTGCTGATTTGTCCTGCCTGCTGTGCGCTCTATTTCTGTGCTGCTACTGCTGGGTGCAGGATACAGTTAAAATCCTCAATAAAAACATTGTTTCAAGTCAAGTCTGCCTTCTTTGTGCATCTGTGTCATTTATTAAGTGAGTCTGTATTTCACCTGGCTATAAGAACCCCAAAACAGGCATGAATAGAAGGTAGGAGGGGAAAAAAAAAAAAAAAAAAAACGACCAAAAAAACGATTTTTTTTTTCCTATTAAATTTTGCTTTGGATGAACTCTACTAGCGCTACCCTACCCAGTTGCTGTGTCGCAAAAAAAATCCATGGCCGGACCACTTTCCCTCATGTTTGCAAGAGAAAGAGCAGCAGCATCCCTCCCCTGGAGAGCTGCCAGCGGACTGGCAGGCAGAGCCCTGGCTGCAGCCCCTTATATAGCCTGGGCCCAGGACATTGTGACATCATCGGGTGACTTCCTGTGAGCACCTGCTCAGGTGCCTGCATCAGTGGCAGGCTTTGAGTGTATGTAATCAGGCGGCAGCTGAGCCTGGCCCGTGCGTCTGCGTTTAGCACAGGTGCGCCCATCCCGGTGGCCCGGCAGGCCTGCAGAGGCAGTGGGAAGGGCCCCCCGCCCCCTGGCAGCCGGTAGCCGGCTGTGCCGTGCAGTGCTGTCCTGTGCGCTGCCTTTCGAAGGTAGTTAGCCTTAATTCCCATTGCAGTACCTCCAGGACCGGTGCACTACTCTCTCTTAGGGCCCGTTCAGATCGCAAATGCGGATGGCCATGCATGCGGAACGCACGCCATCCGCGTTTGTGTGCGTTGCGTGGCTGATCCCATCACTGAAAAGTGAATGGGACAGCCGCGCGTTTTGACAAAATCTGGGCGCAGCATGCGTTCCCGGAACGCATGCAGTGTGAACATCAGACAGTGCACTCTATGCACTGTCGGATGTCGTGCGTGTCTGCCTCCTGCACGCGTTTCCAAAACGCGGCTGGAAACGCGTGCAGTCTGAACGGGCCCTGTCTGGTGTCAAAAAACAGATCAAAACCCAGCTGACTAACAAAGTGAAGTGAAGTCAAGTGGAGAAAGCAAGTGCTCCTCTGCAAAGTGAATTTCCCAGTAGAAAGTGCTGATTTGTCCTGCCTGCTGTGCGCTCTATTTCTGTGCTGCTACTGCTGGGTGCAGGATACAGTTAAAATCCTCAATAAAAACATTGTTTCAAGTCAAGTCTGCCTTCTTTGTGCATCTGTGTCATTTATTAAGTGAGTCTGTATTTCACCTGGCTATAAGAACCCCAAAACAGGCATGAATAGAAGGTAGGAGGGGAAAAAAAAAAAAAAACGACCAAAAAACCGATTTTTTTTTTCCTATTAAATTTTGCTTTGGATGAACTCTACTAGCGCTACCCTACCCAGTTGCTGTGTCGCAAAAAAAATCCATGGCCGGACCACTTTCCCTCATGTTTGCAAGAGAAAGAGCAGCAGCATCCCTCCCCTGGAGAGCTGCCAGCGGACTGGCAGGCAGAGCCCTGGCTGCAGCCCCTTATATAGCCTGGGCCCAGGACATTGTGACATCATCGGGTGACTTCCTGTGAGCACCTGCTCAGGTGCCTGCATCAGTGGCAGGCTTTGAGTGTATGTAATCAGGCGGCAGCTGAGCCTGGCCCGTGCGTCTGCGTTTAGCACAGGTGCGCCCATCCCGGTGGCCCGGCAGGCCTGCAGAGGCAGTGGGAAGGGCCCCCCCCCCCCTGGCAGCCGGTAGCCGGCTGTGCCGTGCAGTGCTGTCCTGTGCGCTGCCTTTCGAAGGTAGTTAGCCTTAATTCCCATTGCAGTACCTCCAGGACCGGTGCACTACTCTCTCTTAGGGCCCGTTCAGATCGCAAATGCGGATGGCCATGCATGCGGAACGCACGCCATCCGCGTTTGTGTGCGTTGCGTGGCTGATCCCATCACTGAAAAGTGAATGGGACAGCCGCGCGTTTTGACAAAATCTGGGCGCAGCATGCGTTCCCGGAACGCATGCAGTGTGAACATCAGACAGTGCACTCTATGCACTGTCGGATGTCGTGCGTGTCTGCCTCCTGCACGCGTTTCCAAAACGCGGCTGGAAACGCGTGCAGTCTGAACGGGCCCTGTCTGGTGTCAAAAAACAGATCAAAACCCAGCTGACTAACAAAGTGAAGTGAAGTCAAGTGGAGAAAGCAAGTGCTCCTCTGCAAAGTGAATTTCCCAGTAGAAAGTGCTGATTTGTCCTGCCTGCTGTGCGCTCTATTTCTGTGCTGCTACTGCTGGGTGCAGGATACAGTTAAAATCCTCAATAAAAACATTGTTTCAAGTCAAGTCTGCCTTCTTTGTGCATCTGTGTCATTTATTAAGTGAGTCTGTATTTCACCTGGCTATAAGAACCCCAAAACAGGCATGAATAGAAGGTAGGAGGGGGAAAAAAAAAAAAAAGACCAAAAAAACGATTTTTTTTTTCCTATTAAATTTTGCTTTGGATGAACTCTACTAGCGCTACCCTACCCAGTTGCTGTGTCGCAAAAAAAATCCATGGCCGGACCACTTTCCCTCATGTTTGCAAGAGAAAGAGCAGCAGCATCCCTCCCCTGGAGAGCTGCCAGCGGACTGGCAGGCAGAGCCCTGGCTGCAGCCCCTTATATAGCCTGGGCCCAGGACATTGTGACATCATCGGGTGACTTCCTGTGAGCACCTGCTCAGGTGCCTGCATCAGTGGCAGGCTTTGAGTGTATGTAATCAGGCGGCAGCTGAGCCTGGCCCGTGCGTCTGCGTTTAGCACAGGTGCGCCCATCCCGGTGGCCCGGCAGGCCTGCAGAGGCAGTGGGAAGGGCCCCCCCCCCCTGGCAGCCGGTAGCCGGCTGTGCCGTGCAGTGCTGTCCTGTGCGCTGCCTTTCGAAGGTAGTTAGCCTTAATTCCCATTGCAGTACCTCCAGGACCGGTGCACTACTCTCTCTTAGGGCCCATTCAGATCGCAAATGCGGATGGCCATGCATGCGGAACGCACGCCATCCGCGTTTGTGTGCGTTGCGTGGCTGATCCCATCACTGAAAAGTGAATGGGACAGCCGCGCGTTTTGACAAAATCTGGGCGCAGCATGCGTTCCCGGAACGCATGCAGTGTGAACATCAGACAGTGCACTCTATGCACTGTCGGATGTCGTGCGTGTCTGCCTCCTGCACGCGTTTCCAAAACGCGGCTGGAAACGCGTGCAGTCTGAACGGGCCCTGTCTGGTGTCAAAAAACAGATCAAAACCCAGCTGACTAACAAAGTGAAGTGAAGTCAAGTGGAGAAAGCAAGTGCTCCTCTGCAAAGTGAATTTCCCAGTAGAAAGTGCTGATTTGTCCTGCCTGCTGTGCGCTCTATTTCTGTGCTGCTACTGCTGGGTGCAGGATACAGTTAAAATCCTCAATAAAAACATTGTTTCAAGTCAAGTCTGCCTTCTTTGTGCATCTGTGTCATTTATTAAGTGAGTCTGTATTTCACCTGGCTATAAGAACCCCAAAACAGGCATGAATAGAAGGTAGGAGGGGAAAAAAAAAAAAAACGACCAAAAAAACGATTTTTTTTTTCCTATTAAATTTTGCTTTGGATGAACTCTACTAGCGCTACCCTACCCAGTTGCTGTGTCGCAAAAAAAATCCATGGCCGGACCACTTTCCCTCATGTTTGCAAGAGAAAGAGCAGCAGCATCCCTCCCCTGGAGAGCTGCCAGCGGACTGGCAGGCAGAGCCCTGGCTGCAGCCCCTTATATAGCCTGGGCCCAGGACATTGTGACATCATCGGGTGACTTCCTGTGAGCACCTGCTCAGGTGCCTGCATCAGTGGCAGGCTTTGAGTGTATGTAATCAGGCGGCAGCTGAGCCTGGCCCGTGCGTCTGCGTTTAGCACAGGTGCGCCCATCCCGGTGGCCCGGCAGGCCTGCAGAGGCAGTGGGAAGGGCCCCCCCCCCCCTGGCAGCCGGTAGCCGGCTGTGCCGTGCAGTGCTGTCCTGTGCGCTGCCTTTCGAAGGTAGTTAGCCTTAATTCCCATTGCAGTACCTCCAGGACCGGTGCACTACTCTCTCTTAGGGCCCGTTCAGATCGCAAATGCGGATGGCCATGCATGCGGAACGCACGCCATCCGCGTTTGTGTGCGTTGCGTGGCTGATCCCATCACTGAAAAGTGAATGGGACAGCCGCGCGTTTTGACAAAATCTGGGCGCAGCATGCGTTCCCGGAACGCATGCAGTGTGAACATCAGACAGTGCACTCTATGCACTGTCGGATGTCGTGCGTGTCTGCCTCCTGCACGCGTTTCCAAAACGCGGCTGGAAACGCGTGCAGTCTGAACGGGCCCTGTCTGGTGTCAAAAAACAGATCAAAACCCAGCTGACTAACAAAGTGAAGTGAAGTCAAGTGGAGAAAGCAAGTGCTCCTCTGCAAAGTGAATTTCCCAGTAGAAAGTGCTGATTTGTCCTGCCTGCTGTGCGCTCTATTTCTGTGCTGCTACTGCTGGGTGCAGGATACAGTTAAAATCCTCAATAAAAACATTGTTTCAAGTCAAGTCTGCCTTCTTTGTGCATCTGTGTCATTTATTAAGTGAGTCTGTATTTCACCTGGCTATAAGAACCCCAAAACAGGCATGAATAGAAGGTAGGAGGGGAAAAAAAAAAAAAACGACCAAAAAAACGATTTTTTTTTTCCTATTAAATTTTGCTTTGGATGAACTCTACTAGCGCTACCCTACCCAGTTGCTGTGTCGCAAAAAAAATCCATGGCCGGACCACTTTCCCTCATGTTTGCAAGAGAAAGAGCAGCAGCATCCCTCCCCTGGAGAGCTGCCAGCGGACTGGCAGGCAGAGCCCTGGCTGCAGCCCCTTATATAGCCTGGGCCCAGGACATTGTGACATCATCGGGTGACTTCCTGTGAGCACCTGCTCAGGTGCCTGCATCAGTGGCAGGCTTTGAGTGTATGTAATCAGGCGGCAGCTGAGCCTGGCCCGTGCGTCTGCGTTTAGCACAGGTGCGCCCATCCCGGTGGCCCGGCAGGCCTGCAGAGGCAGTGGGAAGGGCCCCCCCCCCCCTGGCAGCCGGTAGCCGGCTGTGCCGTGCAGTGCTGTCCTGTGCGCTGCCTTTCGAAGGTAGTTAGCCTTAATTCCCATTGCAGTACCTCCAGGACCGGTGCACTACTCTCTCTTAGGGCCCGTTCAGATCGCAAATGCGGATGGCCATGCATGCGGAACGCACGCCATCCGCGTTTGTGTGCGTTGCGTGGCTGATCCCATCACTGAAAAGTGAATGGGACAGCCGCGCGTTTTGACAAAATCTGGGCGCAGCATGCGTTCCCGGAACGCATGCAGTGTGAACATCAGACAGTGCACTCTATGCACTGTCGGATGTCGTGCGTGTCTGCCTCCTGCACGCGTTTCCAAAACGCGGCTGGAAACGCGTGCAGTCTGAACGGGCCCTGTCTGGTGTCAAAAAACAGATCAAAACCCAGCTGACTAACAAAGTGAAGTGAAGTCAAGTGGAGAAAGCAAGTGCTCCTCTGCAAAGTGAATTTCCCAGTAGAAAGTGCTGATTTGTCCTGCCTGCTGTGCGCTCTATTTCTGTGCTGCTACTGCTGGGTGCAGGATACAGTTAAAATCCTCAATAAAAACATTGTTTCAAGTCAAGTCTGCCTTCTTTGTGCATCTGTGTCATTTATTAAGTGAGTCTGTATTTCACCTGGCTATAAGAACCCCAAAACAGGCATGAATAGAAGGTAGGAGGGGAAAAAAAAAAAAAAAACGACCAAAAAAACGATTTTTTTTTTCCTATTAAATTTTGCTTTGGATGAACTCTACTAGCGCTACCCTACCCAGTTGCTGTGTCGCAAAAAAAATCCATGGCCGGACCACTTTCCCTCATGTTTGCAAGAGAAAGAGCAGCAGCATCCCTCCCCTGGAGAGCTGCCAGCGGACTGGCAGGCAGAGCCCTGGCTGCAGCCCCTTATATAGCCTGGGCCCAGGACATTGTGACATCATCGGGTGACTTCCTGTGAGCACCTGCTCAGGTGCCTGCATCAGTGGCAGGCTTTGAGTGTATGTAATCAGGCGGCAGCTGAGCCTGGCCCGTGCGTCTGCGTTTAGCACAGGTGCGCCCATCCCGGTGGCCCGGCAGGCCTGCAGAGGCAGTGGGAAGGGCCCCCCCCCCCCCCTGGCAGCCGGTAGCCGGCTGTGCCGTGCAGTGCTGTCCTGTGCGCTGCCTTTCGAAGGTAGTTAGCCTTAATTCCCATTGCAGTACCTCCAGGACCGGTGCACTACTCTCTCTTAGGGCCCGTTCAGATCGCAAATGCGGATGGCCATGCATGCGGAACGCACGCCATCCGCGTTTGTGTGCGTTGCGTGGCTGATCCCATCACTGAAAAGTGAATGGGACAGCCGCGCGTTTTGACAAAATCTGGGCGCAGCATGCGTTCCCGGAACGCATGCAGTGTGAACATCAGACAGTGCACTCTATGCACTGTCGGATGTCGTGCGTGTCTGCCTCCTGCACGCGTTTCCAAAACGCGGCTGGAAACGCGTGCAGTCTGAACGGGCCCTGTCTGGTGTCAAAAAACAGATCAAAACCCAGCTGACTAACAAAGTGAAGTGAAGTCAAGTGGAGAAAGCAAGTGCTCCTCTGCAAAGTGAATTTCCCAGTAGAAAGTGCTGATTTGTCCTGCCTGCTGTGCGCTCTATTTCTGTGCTGCTACTGCTGGGTGCAGGATACAGTTAAAATCCTCAATAAAAACATTGTTTCAAGTCAAGTCTGCCTTCTTTGTGCATCTGTGTCATTTATTAAGTGAGTCTGTATTTCACCTGGCTATAAGAACCCCAAAACAGGCATGAATAGAAGGTAGGAGGGGAAAAAAAAAAAAAAACGACCAAAAAAACGATTTTTTTTTTCCTATTAAATTTTGCTTTGGATGAACTCTACTAGCGCTACCCTACCCAGTTGCTGTGTCGCAAAAAAAATCCATGGCCGGACCACTTTCCCTCATGTTTGCAAGAGAAAGAGCAGCAGCATCCCTCCCCTTGAGAGCTGCCAGCGGACTGGCAGGCAGAGCCCTGGCTGCAGCCCCTTATATAGCCTGGGCCCAGGACATTGTGACATCATCGGGTGACTTCCTGTGAGCACCTGCTCAGGTGCCTGCATCAGTGGCAGGCTTTGAGTGTATGTAATCAGGCGGCAGCTGAGCCTGGCCCGTGCGTCTGCGTTTAGCACAGGTGCGCCCATCCCGGTGGCCCGGCAGGCCTGCAGAGGCAGTGGGAAGGGCCCCCCCCCCCCTGGCAGCCGGTAGCCGGCTGTGCCGTGCAGTGCTGTCCTGTGCGCTGCCTTTCGAAGGTAGTTAGCCTTAATTCCCATTGCAGTACCTCCAGGACCGGTGCACTACTCTCTCTTAGGGCCCGTTCAGATCGCAAATGCGGATGGCCATGCATGCGGAACGCACGCCATCCGCGTTTGTGTGCGTTGCGTGGCTGATCCCATCACTGAAAAGTGAATGGGACAGCCGCGCGTTTTGACAAAATCTGGGCGCAGCATGCGTTCCCGGAACGCATGCAGTGTGAACATCAGACAGTGCACTCTATGCACTGTCGGATGTCGTGCGTGTCTGCCTCCTGCACGCGTTTCCAAAACGCGGCTGGAAACGCGTGCAGTCTGAACGGGCCCTGTCTGGTGTCAAAAAACAGATCAAAACCCAGCTGACTAACAAAGTGAAGTGAAGTCAAGTGGAGAAAGCAAGTGCTCCTCTGCAAAGTGAATTTCCCAGTAGAAAGTGCTGATTTGTCCTGCCTGCTGTGCGCTCTATTTCTGTGCTGCTACTGCTGGGTGCAGGATACAGTTAAAATCCTCAATAAAAACATTGTTTCAAGTCAAGTCTGCCTTCTTTGTGCATCTGTGTCATTTATTAAGTGAGTCTGTATTTCACCTGGCTATAAGAACCCCAAAACAGGCATGAATAGAAGGTAGGAGGGGAAAAAAAAAAAAAACGACCAAAAAAACGATTTTTTTTTCCCTATTAAATTTTGCTTTGGATGAACTCTACTAGCGCTACCCTACCCAGTTGCTGTGTCGCAAAAAAAATCCATGGCCGGACCACTTTCCCTCATGTTTGCAAGAGAAAGAGCAGCAGCATCCCTCCCCTGGAGAGCTGCCAGCGGACTGGCAGGCAGAGCCCTGGCTGCAGCCCCTTATATAGCCTGGGCCCAGGACATTGTGACATCATCGGGTGACTTCCTGTGAGCACCTGCTCAGGTGCCTGCATCAGTGGCAGGCTTTGAGTGTATGTAATCAGGCGGCAGCTGAGCCTGGCCCGTGCGTCTGCGTTTAGCACAGGTGCGCCCATCCCGGTGGCCCGGCAGGCCTGCAGAGGCAGTGGGAAGGCCCCCCCCCCCCCTGGCAGCCGGTAGCCGGCTGTGCCGTGCAGTGCTGTCCTGTGCGCTGCCTTTCGAAGGTAGTTAGCCTTAATTCCCATTGCAGTACCTCCAGGACCGGTGCACTACTCTCTCTTAGGGCCCGTTCAGATCGCAAATGCGGATGGCCATGCATGCGGAACGCACGCCATCCGCGTTTGTGTGCGTTGCGTGGCTGATCCCATCACTGAAAAGTGAATGGGACAGCCGCGCGTTTTGACAAAATCTGGGTGCAGCATGCGTTCCCGGAACGCATGCAGTGTGAACATCAGACAGTGCACTCTATGCACTGTCGGATGTCGTGCGTGTCTGCCTCCTGCACTCGTTTCCAAAACGCGGCTGGAAACGCGTGCAGTCTGAACGGGCCCTGTCTGGTGTCAAAAAACAGATCAAAACCCAGCTGACTAACAAAGTGAAGTGAAGTCAAGTGGAGAAAGCAAGTGCTCCTCTGCAAAGTGAATTTCCCAGTAGAAAGTGCTGATTTGTCCTGCCTGCTGTGCGCTCTATTTCTGTGCTGCTACTGCTGGGTGCAGGATACAGTTAAAATCCTCAATAAAAACATTGTTTCAAGTCAAGTCTGCCTTCTTTGTGCATCTGTGTCATTTATTAAGTGAGTCTGTATTTCACCTGGCTATAAGAACCCCAAAACAGGCATGAATAGAAGGTAGGAGGGGAAAAAAAAAAAAAACGACCAAAAAAACGATTTTTTTTTTCCTATTAAATTTTGCTTTGGATGAACTCTACTAGCGCTACCCTACCCAGTTGCTGTGTCGCAAAAAAAATCCATGGCCGGACCACTTTCCCTCATGTTTGCAAGAGAAAGAGCAGCAGCATCCCTCCCCTGGAGAGCTGCCAGCGGACTGGCAGGCAGAGCCCTGGCTGCAGCCCCTTATATAGCCTGGGCCCAGGACATTGTGACATCATCGGGTGACTTCCTGTGAGCACCTGCTCAGGTGCCTGCATCAGTGGCAGGCTTTGAGTGTATGTAATCAGGCGGCAGCTGAGCCTGGCCCGTGCGTCTGCGTTTAGCACAGGTGCGCCCATCCCGGTGGCCCGGCAGGCCTGCAGAGGCAGTGGGAAGGCCCCCCCCCCCCCCCCCCTGGCAGCCGGTAGCCGGCTGTGCCGTGCAGTGCTGTCCTGTGCGCTGCCTTTCGAAGGTAGTTAGCCTTAATTCCCATTGCAGTACCTCCAGGACCGGTGCACTACTCTCTCTTAGGGCCCGTTCAGATCGCAAATGCGGATGGCCATGCATGCGGAACGCACGCCATCCGCGTTTGTGTGCGTTGCGTGGCTGATCCCATCACTGAAAAGTGAATGGGACAGCCGCGCGTTTTGACAAAATCTGGGCGCAGCATGCGTTCCCGGAACGCATGCAGTGTGAACATCAGACAGTGCACTCTATGCACTGTCGGATGTCGTGCGTGTCTGCCTCCTGCACGCGTTTCCAAAACGCGGCTGGAAACGCGTGCAGTCTGAACGGGCCCTGTCTGGTGTCAAAAAACAGATCAAAACCCAGCTGACTAACAAAGTGAAGTGAAGTCAAGTGGAGAAAGCAAGTGCTCCTCTGCAAAGTGAATTTCCCAGTAGAAAGTGCTGATTTGTCCTGCCTGCTGTGCGCTCTATTTCTGTGCTGCTACTGCTGGGTGCAGGATACAGTTAAAATCCTCAATAAAAACATTGTTTCAAGTCAAGTCTGCCTTCTTTGTGCATCTGTGTCATTTATTAAGTGAGTCTGTATTTCACCTGGCTATAAGAACCCCAAAACAGGCATGAATAGAAGGTAGGAGGGGAAAAAAAAAAAAAACGACCAAAAAAACGATTTTTTTTCCTATTAAATTTTGCTTTGGATGAACTCTACTAGCGCTACCCTACCCAGTTGCTGTGTCGCAAAAAAAATCCATGGCCGGACCACTTTCCCTCATGTTTGCAAGAGAAAGAGCAGCAGCATCCCTCCCCTGGAGAGCTGCCAGCGGACTGGCAGGCAGAGCCCTGGCTGCAGCCCCTTATATAGCCTGGGCCCAGGACATTGTGACATCATCGGGTGACTTCCTGTGAGCACCTGCTCAGGTGCCTGCATCAGTGGCAGGCTTTGAGTGTATGTAATCAGGCGGCAGCTGAGCCTGGCCCGTGCGTCTGCGTTTAGCACAGGTGCGCCCATCCCGGTGGCCCGGCAGGCCTGCAGAGGCAGTGGGAAGGGCCCCCCCCCCCCTGGCAGCCGGTAGCCGGCTGTGCCGTGCAGTGCTGTCCTGTGCGCTGCCTTTCGAAGGTAGTTAGCCTTAATTCCCATTGCAGTACCTCCAGGACCGGTGCACTACTCTCTCTTAGGGCCCGTTCAGATCGCAAATGCGGATGGCCATGCATGCGGAACGCACGCCATCCGCGTTTGTGTGCGTTGCGTGGCTGATCCCATCACTGAAAAGTGAATGGGACAGCCGCGCGTTTTGACAAAATCTGGGCGCAGCATGCGTTCCCGGAACGCATGCAGTGTGAACATCAGACAGTGCACTCTATGCACTGTCGGATGTCGTGCGTGTCTGCCTCCTGCACGCGTTTCCAAAACGCGGCTGGAAACGCGTGCACTCTGAACGGGCCCTGTCTGGTGTCAAAAAACAGATCAAAACCCAGCTGACTAACAAAGTGAAGTGAAGTCAAGTGGAGAAAGCAAGTGCTCCTCTGCAAAGTGAATTTCCCAGTAGAAAGTGCTGATTTGTCCTGCCTGCTGTGCGCTCTATTTCTGTGCTGCTACTGCTGGGTGCAGGATACAGTTAAAATCCTCAATAAAAACATTGTTTCAAGTCAAGTCTGCCTTCTTTGTGCATCTGTGTCATTTATTAAGTGAGTCTGTATTTCACCTGGCTATAAGAACCCCAAAACAGGCATGAATAGAAGGTAGGAGGGGAAAAAAAAAAAAAAACGACCAAAAAAACGATTTTTTTTTTTCCTATTAAATTTTGCTTTGGATGAACTCTACTAGCGCTACCCTACCCAGTTGCTGTGTCGCAAAAAAAATCCATGGCTGGACCACTTTCCCTCATGTTTGCAAGAGAAAGAGCAGCAGCATCCCTCCCCTGGAGAGCTGCCAGCGGACTGGCAGGCAGAGCCCTGGCTGCAGCCCCTTATATAGCCTGGGCCCAGGACATTGTGACATCATCGGGTGACTTCCTGTGAGCACCTGCTCAGGTGCCTGCATCAGTGGCAGGCTTTGAGTGTATGTAATCAGGCGGCAGCTGAGCCTGGCCCGTGCGTCTGCGTTTAGCACAGGTGCGCCCATCCCGGTGGCCCGGCAGGACTGCAGAGGCAGTGGGAAGGGCCCCCCCCCCCCTGGCAGCCGGTAGCCGGCTGTGCCGTGCAGTGCTGTCCTGTGCGCTGCCTTTCGAAGGTAGTTAGCCTTAATTCCCATTGCAGTACCTCCAGGACCGGTGCACTACTCTCTCTTAGGGCCCGTTCAGATCGCAAATGCGGATGGCCATGCATGCGGAACGCACGCCATCCGCGTTTGTGTGCGTTGCGTGGCTGATCCCATCACTGAAAAGTGAATGGGACAGCCGCGCGTTTTGACAAAATCTGGGCGCAGCATGCGTTCCCGGAACGCATGCAGTGTGAACATCAGACAGTGCACTCTATGCACTGTCGGATGTCGTGCGTGTCTGCCTCCTGCACGCGTTTCCAAAACGCGGCTGGAAACGCGTGCAGTCTGAACGGGCCCTGTCTGGTGTCAAAAAACAGATCAAAACCCAGCTGACTAACAAAGTGAAGTGAAGTCAAGTGGAGAAAGCAAGTGCTCCTCTGCAAAGTGAATTTCCCAGTAGAAAGTGCTGATTTGTCCTGCCTGCTGTGCGCTCTATTTCTGTGCTGCTACTGCTGGGTGCAGGATACAGTTAAAATCCTCAATAAAAACATTGTTTCAAGTCAAGTCTGCCTTCTTTGTGCATCTGTGTCATTTATTAAGTGAGTCTGTATTTCACCTGGCTATAAGAACCCCAAAACAGGCATGAATAGAAGGTAGGAGGGGAAAAAAAAAAAAAAACGACCAAAAAAACGATTTTTTTTTTCCTATTAAATTTTGCTTTGGATGAACTCTACTAGCGCTACCCTACCCAGTTGCTGTGTCGCAAAAAAAATCCATGGCCGGACCACTTTCCCTCATGTTTGCAAGAGAAAGAGCAGCAGCATCCCTCCCCTGGAGAGCTGCCAGCGGACTGGCAGGCAGAGCCCTGGCTGCAGCCCCTTATATAGCCTGGGCCCAGGACATTGTGACATCATCGGGTGACTTCCTGTGAGCACCTGCTCAGGTGCCTGCATCAGTGGCAGGCTTTGAGTGTATGTAATCAGGCGGCAGCTGAGCCTGGCCCGTGCGTCTGCGTTTAGCACAGGTGCGCCCATCCCGGTGGCCCGGCAGGCCTGCAGAGGCAGTGGGAAGGGCCCCCCCCCCCCCTGGCAGCCGGTAGCCGGCTGTGCCGTGCAGTGCTGTCCTGTGCGCTGCCTTTCGAAGGTAGTTAGCCTTAATTCCCATTGCAGTACCTCCAGGACCGGTGCACTACTCTCTCTTAGGGCCCGTTCAGATCGCAAATGCGGATGGCCATGCATGCGGAACGCACGCCATCCGCGTTTGTGTGCGTTGCGTGGCTGATCCCATCACTGAAAAGTGAATGGGACAGCCGCGCGTTTTGACAAAATCTGGGCGCAGCATGCGTTCCCGGAACGCATGCAGTGTGAACATCAGACAGTGCACTCTATGCACTGTCGGATGTCGTGCATGTCTGCCTCCTGCACGCGTTTCCAAAACGCGGCTGGAAACGCGTGCAGTCTGAACGGGCCCTGTCTGGTGTCAAAAAACAGATCAAAACCCAGCTGACTAACAAAGTGAAGTGAAGTCAAGTGGAGAAAGCAAGTGCTCCTCTGCAAAGTGAATTTCCCAGTAGAAAGTGCTGATTTGTCCTGCCTGCTGTGCGCTCTATTTCTGTGCTGCTACTGCTGGGTGCAGGATACAGTTAAAATCCTCAATAAAAACATTGTTTCAAGTCAAGTCTGCCTTCTTTGTGCATCTGTGTCATTTATTAAGCGAGTCTGTATTTCACCTGGCTATAAGAACCCCAAAACAGGCATGAATAGAAGGTAGGAGGGGAAAAAAAAAAAAAAACGACCAAAAAAACGATTTTTTTTTTCCTATTAAATTTTGCTTTGGATGAACTCTACTAGCGCTACCCTACCCAGTTGCTGTGTCGCAAAAAAAATCCATGGCCGGACCACTTTCCCTCATGTTTGCAAGAGAAAGAGCAGCAGCATCCCTCCCCTGGAGAGCTGCCAGCGGACTGGCAGGCAGAGCCCTGGCTGCAGCCCCTTATATAGCCTGGGCCCAGGACATTGTGACATCATCGGGTGACTTCCTGTGAGCACCTGCTCAGGTGCCTGCATCAGTGGCAGGCTTTGAGTGTATGTAATCAGGCGGCAGCTGAGCCTGGCCCGTGCGTCTGCGTTTAGCACAGGTGCGCCCATCCCGGTGGCCCGGCAGGCCTGCAGAGGCAGTGGGAAGGGCCCCCCCCCCCCCTGGCAGCCGGTAGCCGGCTGTGCCGTGCAGTGCTGTCCTGTGCGCTGCCTTTCGAAGGTAGTTAGCCTTAATTCCCATTGCAGTACCTCCAGGACCGGTGCACTACTCTCTCTTAGGGCCCGTTCAGATCGCAAATGCGGATGGCCATGCATGCGGAACGCACGCCATCCGCGTTTGTGTGCGTTGCGTGGCTGATCCCATCACTGAAAAGTGAATGGGACAGCCGCGCGTTTTGACAAAATCTGGGCGCAGCATGCGTTCCCGGAACGCATGCAGTGTGAACATCAGACAGTGCACTCTATGCACTGTCGGATGTCGTGCATGTCTGCCTCCTGCACGCGTTTCCAAAACGCGGCTGGAAACGCGTGCAGTCTGAACGGGCCCTGTCTGGTGTCAAAAAACAGATCAAAACCCAGCTGACTAACAAAGTGAAGTGAAGTCAAGTGGAGAAAGCAAGTGCTCCTCTGCAAAGTGAATTTCCCAGTAGAAAGTGCTGATTTGTCCTGCCTGCTGTGCGCTCTATTTCTGTGCTGCTACTGCTGGGTGCAGGATACAGTTAAAATCCTCAATAAAAACATTGTTTCAAGTCAAGTCTGCCTTCTTTGTGCATCTGTGTCATTTATTAAGCGAGTCTGTATTTCACCTGGCTATAAGAACCCCAAAACAGGCATGAATAGAAGGTAGGAGGGGAAAAAAAAAAAAAAACGACCAAAAAAACGATTTTTTTTTTCCTATTAAATTTTGCTTTGGATGAACTCTACTAGCGCTACCCTACCCAGTTGCTGTGTCGCAAAAAAAATCCATGGCCGGACCACTTTCCCTCATGTTTGCAAGAGAAAGAGCAGCAGCATCCCTCCCCTGGAGAGCTGCCAGCGGACTGGCAGGCAGAGCCCTGGCTGCAGCCCCTTATATAGCCTGGGCCCAGGACATTGTGACATCATCGGGTGACTTCCTGTGAGCACCTGCTCAGGTGCCTGCATCAGTGGCAGGCTTTGAGTGTATGTAATCAGGCGGCAGCTGAGCCTGGCCCGTGCGTCTGCGTTTAGCACAGGTGCGCCCATCCCGGTGGCCCGGCAGGCCTGCAGAGGCAGTGGGAAGGCCCCCCCCCCCCCCCCCTGGCAGCCGGTAGCCGGCTGTGCCGTGCAGTGCTGTCCTGTGCGCTGCCTTTCGAAGGTAGTTAGCCTTAATTCCCATTGCAGTACCTCCAGGACCGGTGCACTACTCTCTCTTAGGGCCCGTTCAGATCGCAAATGCGGATGGCCATGCATGCGGAACGCACGCCATCCGCGTTTGTGTGCGTTGCGTGGCTGATCCCATCACTGAAAAGTGAATGGGACAGCCGCGCGTTTTGACAAAATCTGGGCGCAGCATGCGTTCCCGGAACGCATGCAGTGTGAACATCAGACAGTGCACTCTATGCACTGTCGGATGTCGTGCGTGTCTGCCTCCTGCACGCGTTTCCAAAACGCGGCTGGAAACGCGTGCAGTCTGAACGGGCCCTGTCTGGTGTCAAAAAACAGATCAAAACCCAGCTGACTAACAAAGTGAAGTGAAGTCAAGTGGAGAAAGCAAGTGCTCCTCTGCAAAGTGAATTTCCCAGTAGAAAGTGCTGATTTGTCCTGCCTGCTGTGCGCTCTATTTCTGTGCTGCTACTGCTGGGTGCAGGATACAGTTAAAATCCTCAATAAAAACATTGTTTCAAGTCAAGTCTGCCTTCTTTGTGCATCTGTGTCATTTATTAAGTGAGTCTGTATTTCACCTGGCTATAAGAACCCCAAAACAGGCATGAATAGAAGGTAGGAGGGGAAAAAAAAAAAAAACGACCAAAAAAACGATTTTTTTTTTCCTATTAAATTTTGCTTTGGATGAACTCTACTAGCGCTACCCTACCCAGTTGCTGTGTCGCAAAAAAAATCCATGGCCGGACCACTTTCCCTCATGTTTGCAAGAGAAAGAGCAGCAGCATCCCTCCCCTGGAGAGCTGCCAGCGGACTGGCAGGCAGAGCCCTGGCTGCAGCCCCTTATATAGCCTGGGCCCAGGACATTGTGACATCATCGGGTGACTTCCTGTGAGCACCTGCTCAGGTGCCTGCATCAGTGGCAGGCTTTGAGTGTATGTAATCAGGCGGCAGCTGAGCCTGGCCCGTGCGTCTGCGTTTAGCACAGGTGCGCCCATCCCGGTGGCCCGGCAGGCCTGCAGAGGCAGTGGGAAGGGCCCCCCCCCCCTGGCAGCCGGTAGCCGGCTGTGCCGTGCAGTGCTGTCCTGTGCGCTGCCTTTCGAAGGTAGTTAGCCTTAATTCCCATTGCAGTACCTCCAGGACCGGTGCACTACTCTCTCTTAGGGCCCGTTCAGATCGCAAATGCGGATGGCCATGCATGCGGAACGCACGCCATCCGCGTTTGTGTGCGTTGCGTGGCTGATCCCATCACTGAAAAGTGAATGGGACAGCCGCGCGTTTTGACAAAATCTGGGCGCAGCATGCGTTCCCGGAACGCATGCAGTGTGAACATCAGACAGTGCACTCTATGCACTGTCGGATGTCGTGCGTGTCTGCCTCCTGCACGCGTTTCCAAAACGCGGCTGGAAACGCGTGCAGTCTGAACGGGCCCTGTCTGGTGTCAAAAAACAGATCAAAACCCAGCTGACTAACAAAGTGAAGTGAAGTCAAGTGGAGAAAGCAAGTGCTCCTCTGCAAAGTGAATTTCCCAGTAGAAAGTGCTGATTTGTCCTGCCTGCTGTGCGCTCTATTTCTGTGCTGCTACTGCTGGGTGCAGGATACAGTTAAAATCCTCAATAAAAATATTGTTTCAAGTCAAGTCTGCCTTCTTTGTGCATCTGTGTCATTTATTAAGTGAGTCTGTATTTCACCTGGCTATAAGAACCCCAAAACAGGCATGAATAGAAGGTAGGAGGGGAAAAAAAAAAAAAAAACGACCAAAAAAACGATTTTTTTTTTCCTATTAAATTTTGCTTTGGATGAACTCTACTAGCGCTACCCTACCCAGTTGCTGTGTCGCAAAAAAAATCCATGGCCGGACCACTTTCCCTCATGTTTGCAAGAGAAAGAGCAGCAGCATCCCTCCCCTGGAGAGCTGCCAGCGGACTGGCAGGCAGAGCCCTGGCTGCAGCCCCTTATATAGCCTGGGCCCAGGACATTGTGACATCATCGGGTGACTTCCTGTGAGCACCTGCTCAGGTGCCTGCATCAGTGGCAGGCTTTGAGTGTATGTAATCAGGCGGCAGCTGAGCCTGGCCCGTGCGTCTGCGTTTAGCACAGGTGCGCCCCTCCCGGTGGCCCGGCAGGCCTGCAGAGGCAGTGGGAAGGGCCCCCCCCCCCCTGGCAGCCGGTAGCCGGCTGTGCCGTGCAGTGCTGTCCTGTGCGCTGCCTTTCGAAGGTAGTTAGCCTTAATTCCCATTGCAGTACCTCCAGGACCGGTGCACTACTCTCTCTTAGGGCCCGTTCAGATCGCAAATGCGGATGGCCATGCATGCGGAACGCACGCCATCCGCGTTTGTGTGCGTTGCGTGGCTGATCCCATCACTGAAAAGTGAATGGGACAGCCGCGCGTTTTGACAAAATCTGGGCGCAGCATGCGTTCCCGGAACGCATGCAGTGTGAACATCAGACAGTGCACTCTATGCACTGTCGGATGTCGTGCATGTCTGCCTCCTGCACGCGTTTCCAAAACGCGGCTGGAAACGCGTGCAGTCTGAACGGGCCCTGTCTGGTGTCAAAAAACAGATCAAAACCCAGCTGACTAACAAAGTGAAGTGAAGTCAAGTGGAGAAAGCAAGTGCTCCTCTGCAAAGTGAATTTCCCAGTAGAAAGTGCTGATTTGTCCTGCCTGCTGTGCGCTCTATTTCTGTGCTGCTACTGCTGGGTGCAGGATACAGTTAAAATCCTCAATAAAAACATTGTTTCAAGTCAAGTCTGCCTTCTTTGTGCATCTGTGTCATTTATTAAGCGAGTCTGTATTTCACCTGGCTATAAGAACCCCAAAACAGGCATGAATAGAAGGTAGGAGGGGAAAAAAAAAAAACGACCAAAAAAACGATTTTTTTTTTCCTATTAAATTTTGCTTTGGATGAACTCTACTAGCGCTACCCTACCCAGTTGCTGTGTCGCAAAAAAAATCCATGGCCGGACCACTTTCCCTCATGTTTGCAAGAGAAAGAGCAGCAGCATCCCTCCCCTGGAGAGCTGCCAGCGGACTGGCAGGCAGAGCCCTGGCTGCAGCCCCTTATATAGCCTGGGCCCAGGACATTGTGACATCATCGGGTGACTTCCTGTGAGCACCTGCTCAGGTGCCTGCATCAGTGGCAGGCTTTGAGTGTATGTAATCAGGCGGCAGCTGAGCCTGGCCCGTGCGTCTGCGTTTAGCACAGGTGCGCCCATCCCGGTGGCCCGGCAGGCCTGCAGAGGCAGTGGGAAGGCCCCCCCCCCCCCCCCCCCTGGCAGCCGGTAGCCGGCTGTGCCGTGCAGTGCTGTCCTGTGCGCTGCCTTTCGAAGGTAGTTAGCCTTAATTCCCATTGCAGTACCTCCAGGACCGGTGCACTACTCTCTCTTAGGGCCCGTTCAGATCGCAAATGCGGATGGCCATGCATGCGGAACGCACGCCATCCGCGTTTGTGTGCGTTGCGTGGCTGATCCCATCACTGAAAAGTGAATGGGACAGCCGCGCGTTTTGACAAAATCTGGGCGCAGCATGCGTTCCCGGAACGCATGCAGTGTGAACATCAGACAGTGCACTCTATGCACTGTCGGATGTCGTGCGTGTCTGCCTCCTGCACGCGTTTCCAAAACGCGGCTGGAAACGCGTGCAGTCTGAACGGGCCCTGTCTGGTGTCAAAAAACAGATCAAAACCCAGCTGACTAACAAAGTGAAGTGAAGTCAAGTGGAGAAAGCAAGTGCTCCTCTGCAAAGTGAATTTCCCAGTAGAAAGTGCTGATTTGTCCTGCCTGCTGTGCGCTCTATTTCTGTGCTGCTACTGCTGGGTGCAGGATACAGTTAAAATCCTCAATAAAAACATTGTTTCAAGTCAAGTCTGCCTTCTTTGTGCATCTGTGTCATTTATTAAGTGAGTCTGTATTTCACCTGGCTATAAGAACCCCAAAACAGGCATGAATAGAAGGTAGGAGGGGAAAAAAAAAAAAACGACCAAAAAAACGATTTTTTTTTCCCTATTAAATTTTGCTTTGGATGAACTCTACTAGCGCTACCCTACCCAGTTGCTGTGTCGCAAAAAAAATCCATGGCCGGACCACTTTCCCTCATGTTTGCAAGAGAAAGAGCAGCAGCATCCCTCCCCTGGAGAGCTGCCAGCGGACTGGCAGGCAGAGCCCTGGCTGCAGCCCCTTATATAGCCTGGGCCCAGGACATTGTGACATCATCGGGTGACTTCCTGTGAGCACCTGCTCAGGTGCCTGCATCAGTGGCAGGCTTTGAGTGTATGTAATCAGGCGGCAGCTGAGCCTGGCCCGTGCGTCTGCGTTTAGCACAGGTGCGCCCATCCCGGTGGCCCGGCAGGCCTGCAGAGGCAGTGGGAAGGGCCCCCCCCCCCCCTGGCAGCCGGTAGCCGGCTGTGCCGTGCAGTGCTGTCTAGTGTTGGGCGAACATCTAGATGTTCGGGTTCGGGCCGAACAGGCCGAACATGGCCGCGATGTTCGGGTGTTCGACCCGAACTCCGAACATAATGGAAGTCAATGGGGACCCGAACTTTTGTGGTTTGTAAAGCCTCCTTACATGCTACATACCCCAAATTTACAGGGTATGTGCACCTTGGGAGTGGGTACAAGAGGAAAAAAAATTTAGCAAAAAGAGCTTATAGTTTTTGAGAAAATCGATTTTAAAGTTTCAAAGGGAAAACTGTCTTTTAAATGCGGGAAATGTCTGTTTTCTTTGCACAGGTAACATGCTTTTTGTCGGCATGCAGTCATAAATGTAATACATATAAGAGGTTCCAGGAAAAGGGACCGGTAATGCTAACCCAGCAGCAGCACACGTGATGGAACAGGAGGAGGGTGGCGCAGGAGGAGAAGGCCACGCTTTGAGACACAACAACCCAGGCCTTGCATGAGGACAAGAAGCGTGCGGATAGCATGCTTTGTACCACCATGCAGTCATAAATGTAATAAAGATAAGTGGTTCAATAAACAGGGACCACGCGGCAACGCTAACCCAGCAGCAGCACACGTGATGGAACAGGAGGAGGCGCAGGAGGAGAAGGCCACGCTTTGTGAGACACAACAACCCAGGCCTTGCATGAGGACAAAAAGCGTGCGGATAGCATGCTTTGTACCGCCATGTAGTCATAAATGTAATAAAGATAAGAGGTTCCATAAACAGGGACCGGCAACGGTAACCCAGCAGCAGCAGCAGCAGCAGCACACGTGATGGAACAGGAGGAGGCGCAGGAGGAGAAGGCCACGCTTTGTGAGACACAACAACCCAGGCCTTGCATGAGGACAAAAAGCGTGCGGATATAGCAGCAATGCTTTTTGCCGCCATGCAGTCATAAATGTAATACAGATGAGAGGTTCAATAAACAGGGACCGGAAACGCTAAACCATCCCAGATGTTCATCGGTCATGTTACTTGGTTGGGGTCCAGGAGTGTTGCGTAGTCGTTTCCAATCCAGGATTGATTCATTTTAATTTGAGTCAGACGGTCTGCATTTTCTGTGGAGAGGCGGATACGCCGATCTGTGATGATGCCTCCGGCAGCACTGAAACAGCGTTCCGACATAACGCTGGCTGCCGGGCAAGCCAGCACCTCTATTGCGTACATTGCCAGTTCGTGCCAGGTGTCTAGCTTCATGCCCGGTTTCAGGTCCAGCGGTGCCAGCCACAAATCCGTCTGTTCCTTTATTCCCCTCCAAATTTCCTCCCCTGTGTGCTGCTTATCCCCAAGGCAGATCAGCTTCAGCAACGCTTGCTGACGCATGCCAACAGCTGTGCTGCACTGCTTCCACGATCCTACTGCTGCTGGTGCTGGGTTAGCATTTCCGGATGAGGTACAGCTTTGAGATGCGTTGGAGGAGAAGGAGTCAGAGAGGTAGGTGCTGCTGTTGTTATCCAGCTGTTTGCGGCGTGGGCAACACCCGCGCCGTAGCAGGTGAGGAATCGCTGCCAGGCTCCACAAGGTTCACCCAGTGCGCGGTAAGGGAGATGTATCGACCCTGGCCGAACGCACTCGTCCAGGTGTCAGTGGTGAGGTGAACCTTGCAGGCAACGGCATTCTTCAAGCTTCGGGTTATTTAGCTGACCACGTGCTCATGCAACTCAGGCACTGCAGAGCGCGCAAAGTGGTAGCGGCTGGGAACCACGTAACGTGGGATGGCCACTGACATCATGCCCTTGAAGCTGTTTGTCTCCACCACTCGATATGGCAGCATTTCGCAGGCCAGAAGCTTGGCTATGCTGGCTGGCTGTTACTGCCACGGCCCGGGGGTCATTTGCTGGCAATTTCCTCTTGTGCTCAAACATCTCAGAGACAGACAACTCAACCGTAGCGCTGCACACCGAAGGGCTGTTGGTTGTTGTGTTTGATGAACACTGGGAGACCTCAAGAGCACTAGTCCGGAAAGTGACAGTGTCAGCATCGTCTGATGTTTGTGAATGTTGTGAACCACGCAATGGCTGGGCTACTGCTGCTGCTGAGGCGGGTCTGGTGGTGAGTCTGGTGAACCCAAGGGAGGCAGTGTTGCTGGTGGTACCCTGTCCTGCCGCGTTTGCCCACAGAGTGGGATGTTTGGATAGAATGTGGCGGCTCATGCTGGTGGTGGAGAGGTTGTTAATACTTTTCCCCCTGCTCAGGCGGGTCTTGCACACCTTGCAAATCGCCATGGTAACATCCTCAGTGCAGTCTTCAAAGAAAGCCCAGACTTTAACTGGCTGAGGACTCGGACCTCGTGCGTGATGTGCTGGTGCTGCTTAACCCACTGCTGGACGCTTGAGAGGTCATCCAAGTAATTATCTGGTCCTGTTCTTTTGGATCTGTGAGGGTTGTTGTCCTGGACAACATGGGCAGTATTGAGTGGGTTTTCT
Source organism: Hyperolius riggenbachi (assembly GCF_040937935.1). Lineage (NCBI taxonomy): Eukaryota > Metazoa > Chordata > Amphibia > Anura > Hyperoliidae > Hyperolius > Hyperolius riggenbachi. The sequence continues at coordinate 124,889 of NW_027152416.1, read as the reverse complement.
TGGGTGCTCCCCTGTGGCCTGTACGTGAACCGTCAGGGGAAACACCTCTTCCCTTGCCCCTCCCTCTTTCACCGGATTTCTTCCTCATTTCACTTATCCTTAAAGTACACGCTGACTGGCAGCAGTACAGTGGCAGTACAGAAATGCTATACAGTGGTGGGTGAGCGGTGTACCACTATTGTCAGCAGTGACACAGAGCACAATGCTATACAGTGGCGGGTGAGCGGTGTACTACTGTTCCCAGCAGACACAGAGTGGAAGTAAACACAATGCTATATAGTGTGGCTGAGCCGTGTACACAGAGTGGCATTAAACACAATGCTATATAGTCTGCTATATAGTCACCCCGAACAGGGTGATGTTCTGCAGAACCCAAACAGTGGCAAACACTGTTCGCCCAACACTACTGGGAGGGAACGCAGATTTTAGTACCTAAACACACGATACAACATGTTTTCCGGGGTCGGACTCTGAGGCACATACAGATGGTCCCGATCATCATCCTCATCATACAACTCTTCTCCTGAGTCTGACCCACCCACCACCTCTGCCACCCCAACATCCCCAGACACAGACCCCTCATCGTCCTCAACATTAACTTGGGATGCTGGCCTGAGCCAGACCTCCTCCTCCACATCAGGCCCCATCATCTCCTCAATGGCAGCCCTCATTAATCGCTCTGGCGACGGACTGATGGACACAACGTTCTCCTCCGGGGAGGGCTGCTGCTGACCACTGGCTGCTGGGGTGGATGTTATAGCTTGCGTGGGGCGTTGGCTGTTGCTGTTGTTGGGAGTGCTGCTCACAGCGGAGGTCTCTGGGGAACTCATGTTGAGCTCATATAGTGGTTGACGGTGAGTGGAGTATTACTGATCCCAGCAATATACACACTGACTGGCAGAGTACGCAATGCTATATAGTGTGGCTGAGCGGTGTACACAGAGTGGCAGTAAACACAATGCTATATAGTCTGGCTGAGCGAGCGGTGTACTACTGTTCCCAGCAGAATCAGAGTGGCAGTAAACAATGGTATATAGTCTGGCTGAGCGGTGTACACAGAGTGTCAGTAAACAATGGTATATAGTCTGGCTGAGCGAGCGGTGTACTACTGTTCCCAGCAGAATCAGAGTGGCAGTAAACAATGGTATATAGTCTGGCTGAGCGAGCGGTGTACTACTGTTCCCAGCAGAATCAGAGTGGCAGTAAACAATGGTATATAGTCTGGCTGAGCGGTGTACACAGAGTGTCAGTAAACAATGGTATATAGTCTGGCTGAGCGAGCGGTGTACTACTGTTCCCAGCAGAATCAGAGTGGCAGTAAACAATGGTATATAGTCTGGCTGAGCGGTGTACACAGAGTGTCAGTAAACAATGGTATATAGTCTGGCTGAGCGGTGTACACACAATGCTATATAGTCTGCTATATAGTGTCAGTAAACAATGGTATATAGTCTGGCTGAGCGAGCGGTGTACTACTGTTCCCAGCAGAATCAGAGTGGCAGTAAACAATGGTATATAGTCTGGCTGAGCGGTGTACACAGAGTTTCAGTAAACAATGGTATATAGTCTGGCTGAGCGGTGTACACAGAGTGTCAGTAAACAATGGTATATAGTCTGGCTGAGCGGTGTACACAGAGTGGCAGTAAACACAATGCTATATAGTCTGGCTGAGCGAGCGGTGTACTACTGTTCCCAGCAGAATCAGAGTGGCAGTAAACAATGGTATATAGTCTGGCTGAGCGGTGTACACAGAGTGTCAGTAAACAATGGTATATAGTCTGGCTGAGCGGTGTACACAGAGTGTCAGTAAACAATGGTATATAGTCTGGCTGAGCGGTGTACACAGAGTGGCAGTAAACACAATGCTATATACTCTGGCTGAGCGAGCGGTGTACTACTGTTCCCAGCAGACACAGAACAGTAAACAGAATGCTATATAGTGTGGCTGAGCGAGCGGTGTACCACTATTCCCAGCAGACACAGAACAGTAAACAGAATGCTATATAGTGTGGCTGAGCGAGCGGTGTACCACTATTCCCAGCAGACACAGAACAGTAAACAGAATGCTATATAGTGTGGCTGAGCGAGCGGTGTACCACTATTCCAAACAGACACAGAACAGTGAACAGAATGCTATATAGTGTGGCTGAGCGAGCGGTGTACCACTATTCCCAGCAGACACAGAGTGGCAGTAAACAGAATGCTATATAGTGTGGCTGAGCGAGGTACACAGAGTGGCAGTAAACAGAATGCTATATAGTGTGGCTGAGCAAGCGGTGTACTACTATTCCCAGCAGACACAGAGTGGCAGTAAACAGAATGCTATATAGTGTGGCTGAGCGAGGTACACAGAGTGGCAGTAAACAGAATGCTATATAGTGTGGCTGAGCAAGCGGTGTACTACTGTTCCCAGCAGTGACACAATGACAGGGGGGACCCTGGCTAGCGTGGCTGGAGCGCGAACTACCCTGCCTGCCTACCCAAAGCTAAACCCACAGACAAATGGCGGAGATATGACGTGGTTCGGGTATTTATTTACCCGAACCACGTGACCGTTCGGCCAATCAGAGCGCGTTCGGGTCCGAACCACGTGACCCGTTCGGCCAATCACAGCGCTAGCCGAACGTTCGGGGAACGTTCGGCCATGCGCTCTTAGTTCGGCCATGTGGCCGAACGGTTTGGCCGAGCACCGTCAGGTGTTCGGCCGAACTCGAACATCACCCGAACAGGGTGATGTTCTGCAGAACCCGAACAGTGGCGAACACTGTTCGCCCAACACTAGTGCTGTCCTGTGCGCTGCCTTTCGAAGGTAGTTAGCCTTAATTCCCATTGCAGTACCTCCAGGACCGGTGCACTACTCTCTCTTAGGGCCCGTTCAGATCGCAAATGCGGATGGCCATGCATGCGGAACGCACGCCATCCGCGTTTGTGTGCGTTGCGTGGCTGATCCCATCACTGAAAAGTGAATGGGACAGCCGCGCGTTTTGACAAAATCTGGGCGCAGCATGCGTTCCCGGAACGCATGCAGTGTGAACATCAGACAGTGCACTCTATGCACTGTCGGATGTCGTGCATGTCTGCCTCCTGCACGCGTTTCCAAAACGCGGCTGGAAACGCGTGCAGTCTGAACGGGCCCTGTCTGGTGTCAAAAAACAGATCAAAACCCAGCTGACTAACAAAGTGAAGTGAAGTCAAGTGGAGAAAGCAAGTGCTCCTCTGCAAAGTGAATTTCCCAGTAGAAAGTGCTGATTTGTCCTGCCTGCTGTGCGCTCTATTTCTGTGCTGCTACTGCTGGGTGCAGGATACAGTTAAAATCCTCAATAAAAACATTGTTTCAAGTCAAGTCTGCCTTCTTTGTGCATCTGTGTCATTTATTAAGCGAGTCTGTATTTCACCTGGCTATAAGAACCCCAAAACAGGCATGAATAGAAGGTAGGAGGGGAAAAAAAAAAAAAAACGACCAAAAAAACGATTTTTTTTTTCCTATTAAATTTTGCTTTGGATGAACTCTACTAGCGCTACCCTACCCAGTTGCTGTGTCGCAAAAAAAATCCATGGCCGGACCACTTTCCCTCATGTTTGCAAGAGAAAGAGCAGCAGCATCCCTCCCCTGGAGAGCTGCCAGCGGACTGGCAGGCAGAGCCCTGGCTGCAGCCCCTTATATAGCCTGGGCCCAGGACATTGTGACATCATCGGGTGACTTCCTGTGAGCACCTGCTCAGGTGCCTGCATCAGTGGCAGGCTTTGAGTGTATGTAATCAGGCGGCAGCTGAGCCTGGCCCGTGCGTCTGCGTTTAGCACAGGTGCGCCCATCCCGGTGGCCCGGCAGGCCTGCAGAGGCAGTGGGAAGGCCCCCCCCCCCCCCCCTGGCAGCCGGTAGCCGGCTGTGCCGTGCAGTGCTGTCCTGTGCGCTGCCTTTCGAAGGTAGTTAGCCTTAATTCCCATTGCAGTACCTCCAGGACCGGTGCACTACTCTCTCTTAGGGCCCGTTCAGATCGCAAATGCGGATGGCCATGCATGCGGAACGCACGCCATCCGCGTTTGTGTGCGTTGCGTGGCTGATCCCATCACTGAAAAGTGAATGGGACAGCCGCGCGTTTTGACAAAATCTGGGCGCAGCATGCGTTCCCGGAACGCATGCAGTGTGAACATCAGACAGTGCACTCTATGCACTGTCGGATGTCGTGCGTGTCTGCCTCCTGCACGCGTTTCCAAAACGCGGCTGGAAACGCGTGCAGTCTGAACGGGCCCTGTCTGGTGTCAAAAAACAGATCAAAACCCAGCTGACTAACAAAGTGAAGTGAAGTCAAGTGGAGAAAGCAAGTGCTCCTCTGCAAAGTGAATTTCCCAGTAGAAAGTGCTGATTTGTCCTGCCTGCTGTGCGCTCTATTTCTGTGCTGCTACTGCTGGGTGCAGGATACAGTTAAAATCCTCAATAAAAACATTGTTTCAAGTCAAGTCTGCCTTCTTTGTGCATCTGTGTCATTTATTAAGTGAGTCTGTATTTCACCTGGCTATAAGAACCCCAAAACAGGCATGAATAGAAGGTAGGAGGGGAAAAAAAAAAAAAACGACCAAAAAAACGATTTTTTTTTTCCTATTAAATTTTGCTTTGGATGAACTCTACTAGCGCTACCCTACCCAGTTGCTGTGTCGCAAAAAAAATCCATGGCCGGACCACTTTCCCTCATGTTTGCAAGAGAAAGAGCAGCAGCATCCCTCCCCTGGAGAGCTGCCAGCGGACTGGCAGGCAGAGCCCTGGCTGCAGCCCCTTATATAGCCTGGGCCCAGGACATTGTGACATCATCGGGTGACTTCCTGTGAGCACCTGCTCAGGTGCCTGCATCAGTGGCAGGCTTTGAGTGTATGTAATCAGGCGGCAGCTGAGCCTGGCCCGTGCGTCTGCGTTTAGCACAGGTGCGCCCATCCCGGTGGCCCGGCAGGCCTGCAGAGGCAGTGGGAAGGGCCCCCCCCCCCTGGCAGCCGGTAGCCGGCTGTGCCGTGCAGTGCTGTCCTGTGCGCTGCCTTTCGAAGGTAGTTAGCCTTAATTCCCATTGCAGTACCTCCAGGACCGGTGCACTACTCTCTCTTAGGGCCCGTTCAGATCGCAAATGCGGATGGCCATGCATGCGGAACGCACGCCATCCGCGTTTGTGTGCGTTGCGTGGCTGATCCCATCACTGAAAAGTGAATGGGACAGCCGCGCGTTTTGACAAAATCTGGGCGCAGCATGCGTTCCCGGAACGCATGCAGTGTGAACATCAGACAGTGCACTCTATGCACTGTCGGATGTCGTGCGTGTCTGCCTCCTGCACGCGTTTCCAAAACGCGGCTGGAAACGCGTGCAGTCTGAACGGGCCCTGTCTGGTGTCAAAAAACAGATCAAAACCCAGCTGACTAACAAAGTGAAGTGAAGTCAAGTGGAGAAAGCAAGTGCTCCTCTGCAAAGTGAATTTCCCAGTAGAAAGTGCTGATTTGTCCTGCCTGCTGTGCGCTCTATTTCTGTGCTGCTACTGCTGGGTGCAGGATACAGTTAAAATCCTCAATAAAAATATTGTTTCAAGTCAAGTCTGCCTTCTTTGTGCATCTGTGTCATTTATTAAGTGAGTCTGTATTTCACCTGGCTATAAGAACCCCAAAACAGGCATGAATAGAAGGTAGGAGGGGAAAAAAAAAAAAAAAACGACCAAAAAAACGATTTTTTTTTTCCTATTAAATTTTGCTTTGGATGAACTCTACTAGCGCTACCCTACCCAGTTGCTGTGTCGCAAAAAAAATCCATGGCCGGACCACTTTCCCTCATGTTTGCAAGAGAAAGAGCAGCAGCATCCCTCCCCTGGAGAGCTGCCAGCGGACTGGCAGGCAGAGCCCTGGCTGCAGCCCCTTATATAGCCTGGGCCCAGGACATTGTGACATCATCGGGTGACTTCCTGTGAGCACCTGCTCAGGTGCCTGCATCAGTGGCAGGCTTTGAGTGTATGTAATCAGGCGGCAGCTGAGCCTGGCCCGTGCGTCTGCGTTTAGCACAGGTGCGCCCATCCCGGTGGCCCGGCAGGCCTGCAGAGGCAGTGGGAAGGCCCCCCCCCCCCCCTGGCAGCCGGTAGCCGGCTGTGCCGTGCAGTGCTGTCCTGTGCGCTGCCTTTCGAAGGTAGTTAGCCTTAATTCCCATTGCAGTACCTCCAGGACCGGTGCACTACTCTCTCTTAGGGCCCGTTCAGATCGCAAATGCGGATGGCCATGCATGCGGAACGCACGCCATCCGCGTTTGTGTGCGTTGCGTGGCTGATCCCATCACTGAAAAGTGAATGGGACAGCCGCGCGTTTTGACAAAATCTGGGCGCAGCATGCGTTCCCGGAACGCATGCAGTGTGAACATCAGACAGTGCACTCTATGCACTGTCGGATGTCGTGCGTGTCTGCCTCCTGCACGCGTTTCCAAAACGCGGCTGGAAACGCGTGCAGTCTGAACGGGCCCTGTCTGGTGTCAAAAAACAGATCAAAACCCAGCTGACTAACAAAGTGAAGTGAAGTCAAGTGGAGAAAGCAAGTGCTCCTCTGCAAAGTGAATTTCCCAGTAGAAAGTGCTGATTTGTCCTGCCTGCTGTGCGCTCTATTTCTGTGCTGCTACTGCTGGGTGCAGGATACAGTTAAAATCCTCAATAAAAATATTGTTTCAAGTCAAGTCTGCCTTCTTTGTGCATCTGTGTCATTGATTAAGTGAGTCTGTATTTCACCTGGCTATAAGAACCCCAAAACAGGCATGAATAGAAGGTAGGAGGGGAAAAAAAAAAAAAAACGACCAAAAAAACGATTTTTTTTTTCCTATTAAATTTTGCTTTGGATGAACTCTACTAGCGCTACCCTACCCAGTTGCTGTGTCGCAAAAAAAATCCATGGCCGGACCACTTTCCCTCATGTTTGCAAGAGAAAGAGCAGCAGCATCCCTCCCCTGGAGAGCTGCCAGCGGACTGGCAGGCAGAGCCCTGGCTGCAGCCCCTTATATAGCCTGGGCCCAGGACATTGTGACATCATCGGGTGACTTCCTGTGAGCACCTGCTCAGGTGCCTGCATCAGTGGCAGGCTTTGAGTGTATGTAATCAGGCGGCAGCTGAGCCTGGCCCGTGCGTCTGCGTTTAGCACAGGTGCGCCCATCCCGGTGGCCCGGCAGGCCTGCAGAGGCAGTGGGAAGGGCCCCCTCCCCCCTGGCAGCCGGTAGCCGGCTGTGCCGTGCAGTGCTGTCCTGTGCACTGCCTTTCGAAGGTAGTTAGCCTTAATTCCCATTGCAGTACCTCCAGGACCGGTGCACTACTCTCTCTTAGGGCCCGTTCAGATCGCAAATGCGGATGGCCATGCATGCGGAACGCACGCCATCCGTGTTTGTGTGCGTTGCGTGGCTGATCCCATCACTGAAAAGTGAAAGGGACAGCCGCGCGTTTTGACAAAATCTGGGCGCAGCATGCGTTCCCGGAACGCATGCAGTGTGAACATCAGACAGTGCACTCTATGCACTGTCGGATGTCGTGCGTGTCTGCCTCCTGCACGCGTTTCCAAAACGCGGCTGGAAACGCGTGCAGTCTGAAAGGGCCCTGTCTGGTGTCAAAAAACAGATCAAAACCCAGCTGACTAACAAAGTGAAGTGAAGTCAAGTGGAGAAAGCAAGTGCTCCTCTGCAAAGTGAATTTCCCAGTAGAAAGTGCTGATTTGTCCTGCCTGCTGTGCGCTCTATTTCTGTGCTGCTACTGCTGGGTGCAGGATACAGTTAAAATCCTCAATAAAAACATTGTTTCAAGTCAAGTCTGCCTTCTTTGTGCATCTGTGTCATTTATTAAGTGAGTCTGTATTTCACCTGGCTATAAGAACCCCAAAACAGGCATGAATAGAAGGTAGGAGGGGAAAAAAAAAAAAAACGACCAAAAAAACGATTTTTTTTTTCCTATTAAATTTTGCTTTGGATGAACTCTACTAGCGCTACCCTACCCAGTTGCTGTGTCGCAAAAAAAATCCATGGCCGGACCACTTTCCCTCATGTTTGCAAGAGAAAGAGCAGCAGCATCCCTCCCCTGGAGAGCTGCCAGCGGACTGGCAGGCAGAGCCCTGGCTGCAGCCCCTTATATAGCCTGGGCCCAGGACATTGTGACATCATCGGGTGACTTCCTGTGAGCACCTGCTCAGGTGCCTGCATCAGTGGCAGGCTTTGAGTGTATGTAATCAGGCGGCAGCTGAGCCTGGCCCGTGCGTCTGCGTTTAGCACAGGTGCGCCCATCCCGGTGGCCCGGCAGGCCTGCAGAGGCAGTGGGAAGGGCCCCCCTGGCAGCCGGTAGCCGGCTGTGCCGTGCAGTGCTGTCCTGTGCGCTGCCTTTCGAAGGTAGTTAGCCTTAATTCCCATTGCAGTACCTCCAGGACCGGTGCACTACTCTCTCTTAGGGCCCGTTCAGATCGCAAATGCGGATGGCCATGCATGCGGAACGCACGCCATCCGCGTTTGTGTGCGTTGCGTGGCTGATCCCATCACTGAAAAGTGAATGGGACAGCCGCGCGTTTTGACAAAATCTGGGCGCAGCATGCGTTCCCGGAACGCATGCAGTGTGAACATCAGACAGTGCACTCTATGCACTGTCGGATGTCGTGCGTGTCTGCCTCCTGCACGCGTTTCCAAAACGCGGCTGGAAACGCGTGCAGTCTGAACGGGCCCTGTCTGGTGTCAAAAAACAGATCAAAACCCAGCTGACTAACAAAGTGAAGTGAAGTCAAGTGGAGAAAGCAAGTGCTCCTCTGCAAAGTGAATTTCCCAGTAGAAAGTGCTGATTTGTCCTGCCTGCTGTGCGCTCTATTTCTGTGCTGCTACTGCTGGGTGCAGGATACAGTTAAAATCCTCAATAAAAACATTGTTTCAAGTCAAGTCTGCCTTCTTTGTGCATCTGTGTCATTTATTAAGTGAGTCTGTATTTCACCTGGCTATAAGAACCCCAAAACAGGCATGAATAGAAGGTAGGAGGGGAAAAAAAAAAAAAAAACGACCAAAAAAACGATTTTTTTTTTCCTATTAAATTTTGCTTTGGATGAACTCTACTAGCGCTACCCTACCCAGTTGCTGTGTCGCAAAAAAAATCCATGGCCGGACCACTTTCCCTCATGTTTGCAAGAGAAAGAGCAGCAGCATCCCTCCCCTGGAGAGCTGCCAGCGGACTGGCAGGCAGAGCCCTGGCTGCAGCCCCTTATATAGCCTGGGCCCAGGACATTGTGACATCATCGGGTGACTTCCTGTGAGCACCTGCTCAGGTGCCTGCATCAGTGGCAGGCTTTGAGTGTATGTAATCAGGCGGCAGCTGAGCCTGGCCCGTGCGTCTGCGTTTAGCACAGGTGCGCCCATCCCGGTGGCCCGGCAGGCCTGCAGAGGCAGTGGGAAGGCCCCCCCCCCCCCCCCTGGCAGCCGGTAGCCGGCTGTGCCGTGCAGTGCTGTCCTGTGCGCTGCCTTTCGAAGGTAGTTAGCCTTAATTCCCATTGCAGTACCTCCAGGACCGGTGCACTACTCTCTCTTAAGGCCCGTTCAGATCGCAAATGCGGATGGCCATGCATGTGGAACGCACGCCATCCGCGTTTGTGTGCGTTGCGTGGCTGATCCCATCACTGAAAAGTGAATGGGACAGCCACGCGTTTTGACAAAATCTGGGCGCAGCATGCGTTCCCGGAACGCATGCAGTGTGAACATCAGACAGTGCACTCTATGCACTGTCGGATGTCGTGCGTGTCTGCCTCCTGCACGCGTTTCCAAAACGCGGCTGGAAACGCGTGCAGTCTGAACGGGCCCTGTCTGGTGTCAAAAAACAGATCAAAACCCAGCTGACTAACAAAGTGAAGTGAAGTCAAGTGGAGAAAGCAAGTGCTCCTCTGCAAAGTGAATTTCCCAGTAGAAAGTGCTGATTTGTCCTGCCTGCTGTGCGCTCTATTTCTGTGCTGCTACTGCTGGGTGCAGGATACAGTTAAAATCCTCAATAAAAACATTGTTTCAAGTCAAGTCTGCCTTCTTTGTGCATCTGTGTCATTTATTAAGTGAGTCTGTATTTCACCTGGCTATAAGAACCCCAAAACAGGCATGAATAGAAGGTAGGAGGGGAAAAAAAAAAAAAAAAACGACCAAAAAAACGATTTTTTTTTTCCTATTAAATTTTGCTTTGGATGAACTCTACTAGCGCTACCCTACCCAGTTGCTGTGTCGCAAAAAAAATCCATGGCCGGACCACTTTCCCTCATGTTTGCAAGAGAAAGAGCAGCAGCATCCCTCCCCTGGAGAGCTGCCAGCGGACTGGCAGGCAGAGCCCTGGCTGCAGCCCCTTATATAGCCTGGGCCCAGGACATTGTGACATCATCGGGTGACTTCCTGTGAGCACCTGCTCAGGTGCCTGCATCAGTGGCAGGCTTTGAGTGTATGTAATCAGGCGGCAGCTGAGCCTGGCCCGTGCGTCTGCGTTTAGCACAGGTGCGCCCATCCCGGTGGCCCGGCAGGCCTGCAGAGGCAGTGGGAAGGGCCCCCCCCCCCCCCTGGCAGCCGGTAGCCGGCTGTGCCGTGCAGTGCTGTCCTGTGCGCTGCCTTTCGAAGGTAGTTAGCCTTAATTCCCATTGCAGTACCTCCAGGACCGGTGCACTACTCTCTCTTAGGGCCCGTTCAGATCGCAAATGCGGATGGCCATGCATGCGGAACGCACGCCATCCGCGTTTGTGTGCGTTGCGTGGCTGATCCCATCACTGAAAAGTGAATGGGACAGCCGCGCGTTTTGACAAAATCTGGGCGCAGCATGCGTTCCCGGAACGCATGCAGTGTGAACATCAGACAGTGCACTCTATGCACTGTCGGATGTCGTGCGTGTCTGCCTCCTGCACGCGTTTCCAAAACGCGGCTGGAAACGCGTGCAGTCTGAACGGGCCCTGTCTGGTGTCAAAAAACAGATCAAAACCCAGCTGACTAACAAAGTGAAGTGAAGTCAAGTGGAGAAAGCAAGTGCTCCTCTGCAAAGTGAATTTCCCAGTAGAAAGTGCTGATTTGTCCTGCCTGCTGTGCGCTCTATTTCTGTGCTGCTACTGCTGGGTGCAGGATACAGTTAAAATCCTCAATAAAAACATTGTTTCAAGTCAAGTCTGCCTTCTTTGTGCATCTGTGTCATTTATTAAGTGAGTCTGTATTTCACCTGGCTATAAGAACCCCAAAACAGGCATGAATAGAAGGTAGGAGGGGAAAAAAAAAAAAACGACCAAAAAAACGATTTTTTTTTCCTATTAAATTTTGCTTTGGATGAACTCTACTAGCGCTACCCTACCCAGTTGCTGTGTCGCAAAAAAAATCCATGGCCGGACCACTTTCCCTCATGTTTGCAAGAGAAAGAGCAGCAGCATCCCTCCCCTGGAGAGCTGCCAGCGGACTGGCAGGCAGTGCCCTGGCTGCAGCCCCTTATATAGCCTGGGCCCAGGACATTGTGACATCATCGGGTGACTTCCTGTGAGCACCTGCTCAGGTGCCTGCATCAGTGGCAGGCTTTGAGTGTATGTAATCAGGCGGCAGCTGAGCCTGGCCCGTGCGTCTGCGTTTAGCACAGGTGCGCCCATCCCGGTGGCCCGGCAGGCCTGCAGAGGCAGTGGGAAGGGCCCCCCCCCCCCCCCTGGCAGCCGGTAGCCGGCTGTGCCGTGCAGTGCTGTCCTGTGCGCTGCCTTTCGAAGGTAGTTAGCCTTAATTCCCATTGCAGTACCTCCAGGACCGGTGCACTACTCTCTCTTAGGGCCCGTTCAGATCGCAAATGCGGATGGCCATGCATGCGGAACGCACGCCATCCGCGTTTGTGTGCGTTGCGTGGCTGATCCCATCACTGAAAAGTGAATGGGACAGCCGCGCGTTTTGACAAAATCTGGGCGCAGCATGCGTTCCCGGAACGCATGCAGTGTGAACATCAGACAGTGCACTCTATGCACTGTCGGATGTCGTGCGTGTCTGCCTCCTGCACGCGTTTCCAAAACGCGGCTGGAAACGCGTGCAGTCTGAACGGGCCCTGTCTGGTGTCAAAAAACAGATCAAAACCCAGCTGACTAACAAAGTGAAGTGAAGTCAAGTGGAGAAAGCAAGTGCTCCTCTGCAAAGTGAATTTCCCAGTAGAAAGTGCTGATTTGTCCTGCCTGCTGTGCGCTCTATTTCTGTGCTGCTACTGCTGGGTGCAGGATACAGTTAAAATCCTCAATAAAAACATTGTTTCAAGTCAAGTCTGCCTTCTTTGTGCATCTGTGTCATTTATTAAGTGAGTCTGTATTTCACCTGGCTATAAGAACCCCAAAACAGGCATGAATAGAAGGTAGGAGGGGAAAAAAAAAAAAAAAACGACCAAAAAAACGATTTTTTTTTTCCTATTAAATTTTGCTTTGGATGAACTCTACTAGCGCTACCCTACCCAGTTGCTGTGTCGCAAAAAAAATCCATGGCCGGACCACTTTCCCTCATGTTTGCAAGAGAAAGAGCAGCAGCATCCCTCCCCTGGAGAGCTGCCAGCGGACTGGCAGGCAGAGCCCTGGCTGCAGCCCCTTATATAGCCTGGGCCCAGGACATTGTGACATCATCGGGTGACTTCCTGTGAGCACCTGCTCAGGTGCCTGCATCAGTGGCAGGCTTTGAGTGTATGTAATCAGGCGGCAGCTGAGCCTGGCCCGTGCGTCTGCGTTTAGCACAGGTGCGCCCATCCCGGTGGCCCGGCAGGCCTGCAGAGGCAGTGGGAAGGGCCCCCCCCCTCCTGGCAGCCGGTAGCCGGCTGTGCCGTGCAGTGCTGTCCTGTGCGCTGCCTTTCGAAGGTAGTTAGCCTTAATTCCCATTGCAGTACCTCCAGGACCGGTGCACTACTCTCTCTTAGGGCCCGTTCAGATCGCAAATGCGGATGGCCATGCATGCGGAACGCACGCCATCCGCATTTGTGTGCGTTGCGTGGCTGATCCCATCACTGAAAAGTGAATGGGACAGCCGCGCGTTTTGACAAAATCTGGGCGCAGCATGCGTTCCCGGAACGCATGCAGTGTGAACATCAGACAGTGCACTCTATGCACTGTCGGATGTCGTGCGTGTCTGCCTCCTGCACGCGTTTCCAAAACGCGGCTGGAAACGCGTGCAGTCTGAACGGGCCCTGTCTGGTGTCAAAAAACAGATCAAAACCCAGCTGACTAACAAAGTGAAGTGAAGTCAAGTGGAGAAAGCAAGTGCTCCTCTGCAAAGTGAATTTCCCAGTAGAAAGTGCTGATTTGTCCTGCCTGCTGTGCGCTCTATTTCTGTGCTGCTACTGCTGGGTGCAGGATACAGTTAAAATCCTCGATAAAAACATTGTTTCAAGTCAAGTCTGCCTTCTTTGTGCATCTGTGTCATTTATTAAGTGAGTCTGTATTTCACCTGGCTATAAGAACCCCAAAACAGGCATGAATAGAAGGTAGGAGGGGAAAAAAAAAAAAAACGACCAAAAAAACGATTTTTTTTTTCCTATTAAATTTTGCTTTGGATGAACTCTACTAGCGCTACCCTACCCAGTTGCTGTGTCGCAAAAAAAATCCATGGCCGGACCACTTTCCCTCATGTTTGCAAGAGAAAGAGCAGCAGCATCCCTCCCCTGGAGAGCTGCCAGCGGACTGGCAGGCAGAGCCCTGGCTGCAGCCCCTTATATAGCCTGGGCCCAGGACATTGTGACATCATCGGGTGACTTCCTGTGAGCACCTGCTCAGGTGCCTGCATCAGTGGCAGGCTTTGAGTGTATGTAATCAGGCGGCAGCTGAGCCTGGCCCGTGCGTCTGCGTTTAGCACAGGTGCGCCCATCCCGGTGGCCCGGCAGGCCTGCAGAGGCAGTGGGAAGGCCCCCCCCCCCCCCCCTGGCAGCCGGTAGCCGGCTGTGCCGTGCAGTGCTGTCCTGTGCGCTGCCTTTCGAAGGTAGTTAGCCTTAATTCCCATTGCAGTACCTCCAGGACCGGTGCACTACTCTCTCTTAGGGCCCGTTCAGATCGCAAATGCGGATGGCCATGCATGCGGAACGCACGCCATCCGCGTTTGTGTGCGTTGCGTGGCTGATCCCATCACTGAAAAGTGAATGGGACAGCCGCGCGTTTTGACAAAATCTGGGCGCAGCATGCGTTCCCGGAACGCATGCAGTGTGAACATCAGACAGTGCACTCTATGCACTGTCGGATGTCGTGCGTGTCTGCCTCCTGCACGCGTTTCCAAAACGCGGCTGGAAACGCGTGCAGTCTGAACGGGCCCTGTCTGGTGTCAAAAAACAGATCAAAACCCAGCTGACTAACAAAGTGAAGTGAAGTCAAGTGGAGAAAGCAAGTGCTCCTCTGCAAAGTGAATTTCCCAGTAGAAAGTGCTGATTTGTCCTGCCTGCTGTGCGCTCTATTTCTGTGCTGCTACTGCTGGGTGCAGGATACAGTTAAAATCCTCAATAAAAACATTGTTTCAAGTCAAGTCTGCCTTCTTTGTGCATCTGTGTCATTTATTAAGTGAGTCTGTATTTCACCTGGCTATAAGAACCCCAAAACAGGCATGAATAGAAGGTAGGAGGGGAAAAAAAAAAAAAACTACCAAAAAAACGATTTTTTTTTTCCTATTAAATTTTGCTTTGGATGAACTCTACTAGCGCTACCCTACCCAGTTGCTGTGTCGCAAAAAAAATCCATGGCCGGACCACTTTCCCTCATGTTTGCAAGAGAAAGAGCAGCAGCATCCCTCCCCTGGAGAGCTGCCAGCGGACTGGCAGGCAGAGCCCTGGCTGCAGCCCCTTATATAGCCTGGGCCCAGGACATTGTGACATCATCGGGTGACTTCCTGTGAGCACCTGCTCAGGTGCCTGCATCAGTGGCAGGCTTTGAGTGTATGTAATCAGGCGGCAGCTGAGCCTGGCCCGTGCGTCTGCGTTTAGCACAGGTGCGCCCATCCCGGTGGCCCGGCAGGCCTGCAGAGGCAGTGGGAAGGCCCCCCCCCCCCCCCCCTGGCAGCCGGTAGCCGGCTGTGCCGTGCAGTGCTGTTCTGTGCGCTGCCTTTCGAAGGTAGTTAGCCTTAATTCCCATTGCAGTACCTCCAGGACCGGTGCACTACTCTCTCTTAGGGCCCGTTCAGATCGCAAATGCGGATGGCCATGCATGCGGAACGCACGCCATCCGCGTTTGTGTGCGTTGCGTGGCTGATCCCATCACTGAAAAGTGAATGGGACAGCCGCGCGTTTTGACAAAATCTGGGCGCAGCATGCGTTCCCGGAACGCATGCAGTGTGAACATCAGACAGTGCACTCTATGCACTGTCGGATGTCGTGCGTGTCTGCCTCCTGCACGCGTTTCCAAAACGCGGCTGGAAACGCGTGCAGTCTGAACGGGCCCTGTCTGGTGTCAAAAAACAGATCAAAACCCAGCTGACTAACAAAGTGAAGTGAAGTCAAGTGGAGAAAGCAAGTGCTCCTCTGCAAAGTGAATTTCCCAGTAGAAAGTGCTGATTTGTCCTGCCTGCTGTGCGCTCTATTTCTGTGCTGCTACTGCTGGGTGCAGGATACAGTTAAAATCCTCAATAAAAACATTGTTTCAAGTCAAGTCTGCCTTCTTTGTGCATCTGTGTCATTTATTAAGTGAGTCTGTATTTCACCTGGCTATAAGAACCCCAAAACAGGCATGAATAGAAGGTAGGAGGGGAAAAAAAAAAAAAAACGACCAAAAAAACGATTTTTTTTTTCCTATTAAATTTTGCTTTGGATGAACTCTACTAGCGCTACCCTACCCAGTTGCTGTGTCGCAAAAAAAATCCATGGCCGGACCACTTTCCCTCATGTTTGCAAGAGAAAGAGCAGCAGCATCCCTCCCCTGGAGAGCTGCCAGCGGACTGGCAGGCAGAGCCCTGGCTGCAGCCCCTTATATAGCCTGGGCCCAGGACATTGTGACATCATCGGGTGACTTCCTGTGAGCACCTGCTCAGGTGCCTGCATCAGTGGCAGGCTTTGAGTGTATGTAATCAGGCGGCAGCTGAGCCTGGCCCGTGCGTCTGCGTTTAGCACAGGTGCGCCCATCCCGGTGGCCCGGCAGGCCTGCAGAGGCAGTGGGAAGGGCCCCCCCCCCCCTGGCAGCCGGTAGCCGGCTGTGCCGTGCAGTGCTGTCCTGTGCGCTGCCTTTCGAAGGTAGTTAGCCTTAATTCCCATTGCAGTACCTCCAGGACCGGTGCACTACTCTCTCTTAGGGCCCGTTCAGATCGCAAATGCGGATGGCCATGCATGCGGAACGCACGCCATCCGCGTTTGTGTGCGTTGCGTGGCTGATCCCATCACTGAAAAGTGAATGGGACAGCCGCGCGTTTTGACAAAATCTGGGCGCAGCATGCGTTCCCGGAACGCATGCAGTGTGAACATCAGACAGTGCACTCTATGCACTGTCGGATGTCGTGCGTGTCTGCCTCCTGCACGCGTTTCCAAAACGCGGCTGGAAACGCGTGCAGTCTGAACGGGCCCTGTCTGGTGTCAAAAAACAGATCAAAACCCAGCTGACTAACAAAGTGAAGTGAAGTCAAGTGGAGAAAGCAAGTGCTCCTCTGCAAAGTGAATTTCCCAGTAGAAAGTGCTGATTTGTCCTGCCTGCTGTGCGCTCTATTTCTGTGCTGCTACTGCTGGGTGCAGGATACAGTTAAAATCCTCAATAAAAACATTGTTTCAAGTCAAGTCTGCCTTCTTTGTGCATCTGTGTCATTTATTAAGTGAGTCTGTATTTCACCTGGCTATAAGAACCCCAAAACAGGCATGAATAGAAGGTAGGAGGGGAAAAAAAAAAAAAAACGACCAAAAAAACGATTTTTTTTTTCCTATTAAATTTTGCTTTGGATGAACTCTACTAGCGCTACCCTACCCAGTTGCTGTGTCGCAAAAAAAATCCATGGCCGGACCACTTTCCCTCATGTTTGCAAGAGAAAGAGCAGCAGCATCCCACCCCTGGAGAGCTGCCAGCGGACTGGCAGGCAGAGCCCTGGCTGCAGCCCCTTATATAGCCTGGGCCCAGGACATTGTGACATCATCGGGTGACTTCCTGTGAGCACCTGCTCAGGTGCCTGCATCAGTGGCAGGCTTTGAGTGTATGTAATCAGGCGGCAGCTGAGCCTGGCCCGTGCGTCTGCGTTTAGCACAGGTGCGCCCATCCCGGTGGCCCGGCAGGCCTGCAGAGGCAGTGGGAAGGGCCCCCCCCCCCCCTGGCAGCCGGTAGCCGGCTGTGCCGTGCAGTGCTGTCCTGTGCGCTGCCTTTCGAAGGTAGTTAGCCTTAATTCCCATTGCAGTACCTCCAGGACCGGTGCACTACTCTCTCTTAGGGCCCGTTCAGATCGCAAATGCGGATGGCCATGCATGCGGAACGCACGCCATCCGCGTTTGTGTGCGTTGCGTGGCTGATCCCATCACTGAAAAGTGAATGGGACAGCCGCGCGTTTTGACAAAATCTGGGCGCAGCATGCGTTCCCGGAACGCATGCAGTGTGAACATCAGACAGTGCACTCTATGCACTGTCGGATGTCGTGCGTGTCTGCCTCCTGCACGCGTTTCCAAAACGCGGCTGGAAACGCGTGCAGTCTGAACGGGCCCTGTCTGGTGTCAAAAAACAGATCAAAACCCAGCTGACTAACAAAGTGAAGTGAAGTCAAGTGGAGAAAGCAAGTGCTCCTCTGCAAAGTGAATTTCCCAGTAGAAAGTGCTGATTTGTCCTGCCTGCTGTGCGCTCTATTTCTGTGCTGCTACTGCTGGGTGCAGGATACAGTTAAAATCCTCAATAAAAACATTGTTTCAAGTCAAGTCTGCCTTCTTTGTGCATCTGTGTCATTTATTAAGTGAGTCTGTATTTCACCTGGCTATAAGAACCCCAAAACAGGCATGAATAGAAGGTAGGAGGGGAAAAAAAAAAAAAACGACCAAAAAAACGATTTTTTTTTTCCTATTAAATTTTGCTTTGGATGAACTCTACTAGCGCTACCCTACCCAGTTGCTGTGTCGCAAAAAAAATCCATGGCCGGACCACTTTCCCTCATGTTTGCAAGAGAAAGAGCAGCAGCATCCCTCCCCTGGAGAGCTGCCAGCGGACTGGCAGGCAGAGCCCTGGCTGCAGCCCCTTATATAGCCTGGGCCCAGGACATTGTGACATCATCGGGTGACTTCCTGTGAGCACCTGCTCAGGTGCCTGCATCAGTGGCAGGCTTTGAGTGTATGTAATCAGGCGGCAGCTGAGCCTGGCCCGTGCGTCTGCGTTTAGCACAGGTGCGCCCATCCCGGTGGCCCGGCAGGCCTGCAGAGGCAGTGGGAAGGCCCCCCCCCCCCCCCCCCTGGCAGCCGGTAGCCGGCTGTGCCGTGCAGTGCTGTCCTGTGCGCTGCCTTTCGAAGGTAGTTAGCCTTAATTCCCATTGCAGTACCTCCAGGACCGGTGCACTACTCTCTCTTAGGGCCCGTTCAGATCGCAAATGCGGATGGCCATGCATGCGGAACGCACGCCATCCGCGTTTGTGTGCGTTGCGTGGCTGATCCCATCACTGAAAAGTGAATGGGACAGCCGCGCGTTTTGACAAAATCTGGGCGCAGCATGCGTTCCCGGAACGCATGCAGTGTGAACATCAGACAGTGCACTCTATGCACTGTCGGATGTCGTGCGTGTCTGCCTCCTGCACGCGTTTCCAAAACGCGGCTGGAAACGCGTGCAGTCTGAACGGGCCCTGTCTGGTGTCAAAAAACAGATCAAAACCCAGCTGACTAACAAAGTGAAGTGAAGTCAAGTGGAGAAAGCAAGTGCTCCTCTGCAAAGTGAATTTCCCAGTAGAAAGTGCTGATTTGTCCTGCCTGCTGTGCGCTCTATTTCTGTGCTGCTACTGCTGGGTGCAGGATACAGTTAAAATCCTCAATAAAAACATTGTTTCAAGTCAAGTCTGCCTTCTTTGTGCATCTGTGTCATTTATTAAGTGAGTCTGTATTTCACCTGGCTATAAGAACCCCAAAACAGGCATGAATAGAAGGTAGGAGGGGAAAAAAAAAAAAAACGACCAAAAAAACGATTTTTTTTTTCCTATTAAATTTTGCTTTGGATGAACTCTACTAGCGCTACCCTACCCAGTTGCTGTGTCGCAAAAAAAATCCATGGCCGGACCACTTTCCCTCATGTTTGCAAGAGAAAGAGCAGCAGCATCCCTCCCCTGGAGAGCTGCCAGCGGACTGGCAGGCAGAGCCCTGGCTGCAGCCCCTTATATAGCCTGGGCCCAGGACATTGTGACATCATCGGGTGACTTCCTGTGAGCACCTGCTCAGGTGCCTGCATCAGTGGCAGGCTTTGAGTGTATGTAATCAGGCGGCAGCTGAGCCTGGCCCGTGCGTCTGCGTTTAGCACAGGTGCGCCCATCCCGGTGGCCCGGCAGGCCTGCAGAGGCAGTGGGAAGGGCCCCCCCCCCGCTGGCAGCCGGTAGCCGGCTGTGCCGTGCAGTGCTGTCCTGTGCGCTGCCTTTCGAAGGTAGTTAGCCTTAATTCCCATTGCAGTACCTCCAGGACCGGTGCACTACTCTCTCTTAGGGCCCGTTCAGATCGCAAATGCGGATGGCCATGCATGCGGAACGCACGCCATCCGCGTTTGTGTGCGTTGCGTGGCTGATCCCATCACTGAAAAGTGAATGGGACAGCCGCGCGTTTTGACAAAATCTGGGCGCAGCATGCGTTCCCGGAACGCATGCAGTGTGAACATCAGACAGTGCACTCTATGCACTGTCGGATGTCGTGCGTGTCTGCCTCCTGCACGCGTTTCCAAAACGCGGCTGGAAACGCGTGCAGTCTGAACGGGCCCTGTCTGGTGTCAAAAAACAGATCAAAACCCAGCTGACTAACAAAGTGAAGTGAAGTCAAGTGGAGAAAGCAAGTGCTCCTCTCCAAAGTGAATTTCCCAGTAGAAAGTGCTGATTTGTCCTGCCTGCTGTGCGCTCTATTTCTGTGCTGCTACTGCTGGGTGCAGGATACAGTTAAAATCCTCAATAAAAACATTGTTTCAAGTCAAGTCTGCCTTCTTTGTGCATCTGTGTCATTTATTAAGTGAGTCTGTATTTCACCTGGCTATAAGAACCCCAAAACAGGCATGAATAGAAGGTAGGAGGGGAAAAAAAAAAAAAACGACCAAAAAAACGATTTTTTTTTTCCTATTAAATTTTGCTTTGGATGAACTCTACTAGCGCTACCCTACCCAGTTGCTGTGTCGCAAAAAAAATCCATGGCCGGACCACTTTCCCTCATGTTTGCAAGAGAAAGAGCAGCAGCATCCCTCCCCTGGAGAGCTGCCAGCGGACTGGCAGGCAGAGCCCTGGCTGCAGCCCCTTATATAGCCTGGGCCCAGGACATTGTGACATCATCGGGTGACTTCCTGTGAGCACCTGCTCAGGTGCCTGCATCAGTGGCAGGCTTTGAGTGTATGTAATCAGGCGGCAGCTGAGCCTGGCCCGTGCGTCTGCGTTTAGCACAGGTGCGCCCATCCCGGTGGCACGGCAGGCCTGCAGAGGCAGTGGGAAGGGCCCCCCCCCCCCTGGCAGCCGGTAGCCGGCTGTGCCGTGCAGTGCTGTCCTGTGCGCTGCCTTTCGAAGGTAGTTAGCCTTAATTCCCATTGCAGTACCTCCAGGACCGGTGCACTACTCTCTCTTAGGGCCCGTTCAGATCGCAAATGCGGATGGCCATGCATGCGGAACGCACGCCATCCGCGTTTGTGTGCGTTGCGTGGCTGATCCCATCACTGAAAAGTGAATGGGACAGCCGCGCGTTTTGACAAAATCTGGGCGCAGCATGCGTTCCCGGAACGCATGCAGTGTGAACATCAGACAGTGCACTCTATGCACTGTCGGATGTCGTGCGTGTCTGCCTCCTGCACGCGTTTCCAAAACGCGGCTGGAAACGCGTGCAGTCTGAACGGGCCCTGTCTGGTGTCAAAAAACAGATCAAAACCCAGCTGACTAACAAAGTGAAGTGAAGTCAAGTGGAGAAAGCAAGTGCTCCTCTGCAAAGTGAATTTCCCAGTAGAAAGTGCTGATTTGTCCTGCCTGCTGTGCGCTCTATTTCTGTGCTGCTACTGCTGGGTGCAGGATACAGTTAAAATCCTCAATAAAAACATTGTTTCAAGTCAAGTCTGCCTTCTTTGTGCATCTGTGTCATTTATTAAGTGAGTCTGTATTTCACCTGGCTATAAGAACCCCAAAACAGGCATGAATAGAAGGTAGGAGGGGAAAAAAAAAAAAAAACGACCAAAAAAACGATTTTTTTTTCCTATTAAATTTTGCTTTGGATGAACTCTACTAGCACTACCCTACCCAGTTGCTGTGTCGCAAAAAAAATCCATGGCCGGACCACTTTCCCTCATGTTTGCAAGAGAAAGAGCAGCAGCATCCCTCCCCTGGAGAGCTGCCAGCAGACTGGCAGGCAGAGCCCTGGCTGCAGCCCCTTATATAGCCTGGGCCCAGGACATTGTGACATCATCGGGTGACTTCCTGTGAGCACCTGCTCAGGTGCCTGCATCAGTGGCAGGCTTTGAGTGTATGTAATCAGGCGGCATACTGAGCCTGGCCCGTGCGTCTGCGTTTAGCACAGGTGCGCCCATCCCGGTGGCCCGGCAGGCCTGCAGAGGCAGTGGGAAGGGCCCCCCCCCCCCTGGCAGCCGGTAGCCGGCTGTGCCGTGCAGTGCTGTCCTGTGCGCTGCCTTTCGAAGGTAGTTAGCCTTAATTCCCATTGCAGTACCTCCAGGACCGGTGCACTACTCTCTCTTAGGGCCCGTTCAGATCGCAAATGCGGATGGCCATGCATGCGGAACGCACGCCATCCGCGTTTGTGTGTGTTGCGTGGCTGATCCCATCACTGAAAAGTGAATGGGACAGCCGCGCGTTTTGACAAAATCTGGGCGCAGCATGCGTTCCCGGAACGCATGCAGTGTGAACATCAGACAGTGCACTCTATGCACTGTCGGATGTCGTGCGTGTCTGCCTCCTGCACGCGTTTCCAAAACGCGGCTGGAAACGCGTGCAGTCTGAACGGGCCCTGTCTGGTGTCAAAAAACAGATCAAAACCCAGCTGACTAACAAAGTGAAGTGAAGTCAAGTGGAGAAAGCAAGTGCTCCTCTGCAAAGTGAATTTCCCAGTAGAAAGTGCTGATTTGTCCTGCCTGCTGTGCGCTCTATTTCTGTGCTGCTACTGCTGGGTGCAGGATACAGTTAAAATCCTCAATAAAAACATTGTTTCAAGTCAAGTCTGCCTTCTTTGTGCATCTGTGTCATTTATTAAGTGAGTCTGTATTTCACCTGGCTATAAGAACCCCAAAACAGGCATGAATAGAAGGTAGGAGGGGGAAAAAAAAAAAAAAACGACCAAAAAAACGATTTTTTTTTTCCTATTAAATTTTGCTTTGGATGAACTCTACTAGCGCTACCCTACCCAGTTGCTGTGTCGCAAAAAAAATCCATGGCCGGACCACTTTCCCTCATGTTTGCAAGAGAAAGAGCAGCAGCATCCCTCCCCTGGAGAGCTGCCAGCGGACTGGCAGGCAGAGCCCTGGCTGCAGCCCCTTATATAGCCTGGGCCCAGGACATTGTGACATCATCGGGTGACTTCCTGTGAGCACCTGCTCAGGTGCCTGCATCAGTGGCAGGCTTTGAGTGTATGTAATCAGGCGGCAGCTGAGCCTGGCCCGTGCGTCTGCGTTTAGCACAGGTGCGCCCATCCCGGTGGCCCGGCAGGCCTGCAGAGGCAGTGGGAAGGCCCCCCCCCCCCCTGGCAGCCGGTAGCCGGCTGTGCCGTGCAGTGCTGTCCTGTGCGCTGCCTTTCGAAGGTAGTTAGCCTTAATTCCCATTGCAGTACCTCCAGGACCGGTGCACTACTCTCTCTTAGGGCCCGTTCAGATCGCAAATGCGGATGGCCATGCATGCGGAACGCACGCCATCCGCGTTTGTGTGCGTTGCGTGGCTGATCCCATCACTGAAAAGTGAATGGGACAGCCGCGCGTTTTGACAAAATCTGGGCGCAGCATGCGTTCCCGGAACGCATGCAGTGTGAACATCAGACAGTGCACTCTATGCACTGTCGGATGTCGTGCGTGTCTGCCTCCTGCACGCGTTTCCAAAACGCGGCTGGAAACGCGTGCAGTCTGAACGGGCCCTGTCTGGTGTCAAAAAACAGATCAAAACCCAGCTGACTAACAAAGTGAAGTGAAGTCAAGTGGAGAAAGCAAGTGCTCCTCTGCAAAGTGAATTTCCCAGTAGAAAGTGCTGATTTGTCCTGCCTGCTGTGCGCTCTATTTCTGTGCTGCTACTGCTGGGTGCAGGATACAGTTAAAATCCTCAATAAAAACATTGTTTCAAGTCAAGTCTGCCTTCTTTGTGCATCTGTGTCATTTATTAAGTGAGTCTGTATTTCACCTGGCTATAAGAACCCCAAAACAGGCATGAATAGAAGGTAGGAGGGGAAAAAAAAAAAAAACGACCAAAAAAACGATTTTTTTTTCCTATTAAATTTTGCTTTGGATGAACTCTACTAGCGCTACCCTACCCAGTTGCTGTGTCGCAAAAAAAATCCATGGCCGGACCACTTTCCCTCATGTTTGCAAGAGAAAGAGCAGCAGCATCCCTCCCCTGGAGAGCTGCCAGCGGACTGGCAGGCAGAGCCCTGGCTGCAGCCCCTTATATAGCCTGGGCCCAGGACATTGTGACATCATCGGGTGACTTCCTGTGAGCACCTGCTCAGGTGCCTGCATCAGTGGCAGGCTTTGAGTGTATGTAATCAGGCGGCAGCTGAGCCTGGCCCGTGCGTCTGCGTTTAGCACAGGTGCGCCCATCCCGGTGGCCCGGCAGGCCTGCAGAGGCAGTGGGAAGGGCCCCCCCCCCCTGGCAGCCGGTAGCCGGCTGTGCCGTGCAGTGCTGTCCTGTGCGCTGCCTTTCGAAGGTAGTTAGCCTTAATTCCCATTGCAGTACCTCCAGGACCGGTGCACTACTCTCTCTTAGGGCCCGTTCAGATCGCAAATGCGGATGGCCATGCATGCGGAACGCACGCCATCCGCGTTTGTGTGCGTTGCGTGGCTGATCCCATCACTGAAAAGTGAATGGGACAGCCGCGCGTTTTGACAAAATCTGGGCGCAGCATGCGTTCCCGGAACGCATGCAGTGTGAACATCAGACAGTGCACTCTATGCACTGTCGGATGTCGTGCGTGTCTGCCTCCTGCACGCGTTTCCAAAACGCGGCTGGAAACGCGTGCAGTCTGAACGGGCCCTGTCTGGTGTCAAAAAACAGATCATAACCCAGCTGACTAACAAAGTGAAGTGAAGTCAAGTGGAGAAAGCAAGTGCTCCTCTGCAAAGTGAATTTCCCAGTAGAAAGTGCTGATTTGTCCTGCCTGCTGTGCGCTCTATTTCTGTGCTGCTACTGCTGGGTGCAGGATACAGTTAAAATCCTCAATAAAAACATTGTTTCAAGTCAAGTCTGCCTTCTTTGTGCATCTGTGTCATTTATTAAGTGAGTCTGTATTTCACCTGGCTATAAGAACCCCAAAACAGGCATGAATAGAAGGTAGGAGGGGAAAAAAAAAAAAACGACCAAAAAAACGTTTTTTTTTTTCCTATTAAATTTTGCTTTGGATGAACTCTACTAGCGCTACCCTACCCAGTTGCTGTGTCGCAAAAAAAATCCATGGCCGGACCACTTTCCCTCATGTTTGCAAGAGAAAGAGCAGCAGCATCCCTCCCCTGGAGAGCTGCCAGCGGACTGGCAGGCAGAGCCCTGGCTGCAGCCCCTTATATAGCCTGGGCCCAGGACATTGTGACATCATCGGGTGACTTCCTGTGAGCACCTGCTCAGGTGCCTGCATCAGTGGCAGGCTTTGAGTGTATGTAATCAGGCGGCAGCTGAGCCTGGCCCGTGCGTCTGCGTTTAGCACAGGTGCGCCCATCCCGGTGGCCCGGCAGGCCTGCAGAGGCAGTGGGAAGGGCCCCCCCCCCTGGCAGCCGGTAGCCGGCTGTGCCGTGCAGTGCTGTCCTGTGCGCTGCCTTTCGAAGGTAGTTAGCCTTAATTCCCATTGCAGTACCTCCAGGACCGGTGCACTACTCTCTCTTAGGGCCCGTTCAGATCGCAAATGCGGATGGCCATGCATGCGGAACGCACGCCATCCGCGTTTGTGTGCGTTGCGTGGCTGATCCCATCACTGAAAAGTGAATGGGACAGCCGCGCGTTTTGACAAAATCTGGGCGCAGCATGCGTTCCCGGAACGCATGCAGTGTGAACATCAGACAGTGCACTCTATGCACTGTCGGATGTCGTGCGTGTCTGCCTCCTGCACGCGTTTCCAAAACGCGGCTGGAAACGCGTGCAGTCTGAACGGGCCCTGTCTGGTGTCAAAAAACAGATCAAAATCCAGCTGACTAACAAAGTGAAGTGAAGTCAAGTGGAGAAAGCAAGTGCTCCTCTGCAAAGTGAATTTCCCAGTAGAAAGTGCTGATTTGTCCTGCCTGCTGTGCGCTCTATTTCTGTGCTGCTACTGCTGGGTGCAGGATACAGTTAAAATCCTCAATAAAAACATTGTTTCAAGTCAAGTCTGCCTTCTTTGTGCATCTGTGTCATTTATTAAGTGAGTCTGTATTTCACCTGGCTATAAGAACCCCAAAACAGGCATGAATAGAAGGTAGGAGGGGAAAAAAAAAAAAAACGACCAAAAAAACGATTTTTTTTTTCCTATTAAATTTTGCTTTGGATGAACTCTACTAGCGCTACCCTACCCAGTTGCTGTGTCGCAAAAAAAATCCATGGCCGGACCACTTTCCCTCATGTTTGCAAGAGAAAGAGCAGCAGCATCCCTCCCCTGGAGAGCTGCCAGCGGACTGGCAGGCAGAGCCCTGGCTGCAGCCCCTTATATAGCCTGGGCCCAGGACATTGTGACATCATCGGGTGACTTCCTGTGAGCACCTGCTCAGGTGCCTGCATCAGTGGCAGGCTTTGAGTGTATGTAATCAGGCGGCAGCTGAGCCTGGCCCGTGCGTCTGCGTTTAGCACAGGTGCGCCCATCCCGGTGGCCCGGCAGGCCTGCAGAGGCAGTGGGAAGGGCCCCCCCCCCCCCCTGGCAGCCGGTAGCCGGCTGTGCCGTGCAGTGCTGTCCTGTGCGCTGCCTTTCGAAGGTAGTTAGCCTTAATTCCCATTGCAGTACCTCCAGGACCGGTGCACTACTCTCTCTTAGGGCCCGTTCAGATCGCAAATGCGGATGGCCATGCATGCGGAACGCACGCCATCCGCGTTTGTGTGCGTTGCGTGGCTGATCCCATCACTGAAAAGTGAATGGGACAGCCGCGCGTTTTGACAAAATCTGGGCGCAGCATGGGTTCCCGGAACGCATGCAGTGTGAACATCAGACAGTGCACTCTATGCACTGTCGGATGTCGTGCGTGTCTGCCTCCTGCACGCGTTTCCAAAACGCGACTGGAAACGCGTGCAGTCTGAACGGGCCCTGTCTGGTGTCAAAAAACAGATCAAAACCCAGCTGACTAACAAAGTGAAGTGAAGTCAAGTGGAGAAAGCAAGTGCTCCTCTGCAAAGTGAATTTCCCAGTAGAAAGTGCTGATTTGTCCTGCCTGCTGTGCGCTCTATTTCTGTGCTGCTACTGCTGGGTGCAGGATACAGTTAAAATCCTCAATAAAAACATTGTTTCAAGTCAAGTCTGCCTTCTTTGTGCATCTGTGTCATTTATTAAGTGAGTCTGTATTTCACCTGGCTATAAGAACCCCAAAACAGGCATGAATAGAAGGTAGGAGGGGGAAAAAAAAAAAAAAACGACCAAAAAAACGATTTTTTTTTCCTATTAAATTTTGCTTTGGATGAACTCTACTAGCGCTACCCTACCCAGTTGCTGTGTCGCAAAAAAAATCCATGGCCGGACCACTTTCCCTCATGTTTGCAAGAGAAAGAGCAGCAGCATCCCTCCCCTGGAGAGCTGCCAGCGGACTGGCAGGCAGAGCCCTGGCTGCAGCCCCTTATATAGCCTGGGCCCAGGACATTGTGACATCATCGGGTGACTTCCTGTGAGCACCTGCTCAGGTGCCTGCATCAGTGGCAGGCTTTGAGTGTATGTAATCAGGCGGCAGCTGAGCCTGGCCCGTGCGTCTGCGTTTAGCACAGGTGCGCCCATCCCGGTGGCCCGGCAGGCCTGCAGAGGCAGTGGGAAGGGCCCCCCCCCCCCCCTGGCAGCCGGTAGCCGGCTGTGCCGTGCAGTGCTGTCCTGTGCGCTGCCTTTCGAAGGTAGTTAGCCTTAATTCCCATTGCAGTACCTCCAGGACCGGTGCACTACTCTCTCTTAGGGCCCGTTCAGATCGCAAATGCGGATGGCCATGCATGCGGAACGCACGCCATCCGCGTTTGTGTGCGTTGCGTGGCTGATCCCATCACTGAAAAGTGAATGGGACAGCCGCGCGTTTTGACAAAATCTGGGCGCAGCATGCGTTCCCGGAACGCATGCAGTGTGAACATCAGACAGTGCACTCTATGCACTGTCGGATGTCGTGCGTGTCTGCCTCCTGCACGCGTTTCCAAAACGCGGCTGGAAACGCGTGCAGTCTGAACGGGCCCTGTCTGGTGTCAAAAAACAGATCAAAACCCAGCTGACTAACAAAGTGAAGTGAAGTCAAGTGGAGAAAGCAAGTGCTCCTCTGCAAAGTGAATTTCCCAGTAGAAAGTGCTGATTTGTCCTGCCTGCTGTGCGCTCTATTTCTGTGCTGCTACTGCTGGGTGCAGGATACAGTTAAAATCCTCAATAAAAACATTGTTTCAAGTCAAGTCTGCCTTCTTTGTGCATCTGTGTCATTTATTAAGTGAGTCTGTATTTCACCTGGCTATAAGAACCCCAAAACAGGCATGAATAGAAGGTAGGAGGGGGAAAAAAAAAAAAAAACGACCAAAAAAACGATTTTTTTTTTCCTATTAAATTTTGCTTTGGATGAACTCTACTAGCGCTACCCTACCCAGTTGCTGTGTCGCAAAAAAAATCCATGGCCGGACCACTTTCCCTCATGTTTGCAAGAGAAAGAGCAGCAGCATCCCTCCCCTGGAGAGCTGCCAGCGGACTGGCAGGCAGAGCCCTGGCTGCAGCCCCTTATATAGCCTGGGCCCAGGACATTGTGACATCATCGGGTGACTTCCTGTGAGCACCTGCTCAGGTGCCTGCATCAGTGGCAGGCTTTGAGTGTATGTAATCAGGCGGCAGCTGAGCCTGGCCCGTGCGTCTGCGTTTAGCACAGGTGCGCCCATCCCGGTGGCCCGGCAGGCCTGCAGAGGCAGTGGGAAGGGCCCCCCCCCCCCTGGCAGCCGGTAGCCGGCTGTGCCGTGCAGTGCTGTCCTGTGCGCTGCCTTTCGAAGGTAGTTAGCCTTAATTCCCATTGCAGTACCTCCAGGACCGGTGCACTACTCTCTCTTAGGGCCCGTTCAGATCGCAAATGCGGATGGCCATGCATGCGGAACGCACGCCATCCGCGTTTGTGTGCGTTGCGTGGCTGATCCCATCACTGAAAAGTGAATGGGACAGCCGCGCGTTTTGACAAAATCTGGGCGCAGCATGCGTTCCCGGAACGCATGCAGTGTGAACATCAGACAGTGCACTCTATGCACTGTCGGATGTCGTGCGTGTCTGCCTCCTGCACGCGTTTCCAAAACGCGGCTGGAAACGCGTGCAGTCTGAACGGGCCCTGTCTGGTGTCAAAAAACAGATCAAAACCCAGCTGACTAACAAAGTGAAGTGAAGTCAAGTGGAGAAAGCAAGTGCTCCTCTGCAAAGTGAATTTCCCAGTAGAAAGTGCTGATTTGTCCTGCCTGCTGTGCGCTCTATTTCTGTGCTGCTACTGCTGGGTGCAGGATACAGTTAAAATCCTCAATAAAAACATTGTTTCAAGTCAAGTCTGCCTTCTTTGTGCATCTGTGTCATTTATTAAGTGAGTCTGTATTTCACCTGGCTATAAGAACCCCAAAACAGGCATGAATAGAAGGTAGGAGGGGAAAAAAAAAAAAAACGACCAAAAAAACGATTTTTTTTTCCTATTAAATTTTGCTTTGGATGAACTCTACTAGCGCTACCCTACCCAGTTGCTGTGTCGCAAAAAAAATCCATGGCCGGACCACTTTCCCTCATGTTTGCAAGAGAAAGAGCAGCAGCATCCCTCCCCTGGAGAGCTGCCAGCGGACTGGCAGGCAGAGCCCTGGCTGCAGCCCCTTATATAGCCTGGGCCCAGGACATTGTGACATCATCGGGTGACTTCCTGTGAGCACCTGCTCAGGTGCCTGCATCAGTGGCAGGCTTTGAGTGTATGTAATCAGGCGGCAGCTGAGCCTGGCCCGTGCGTCTGCGTTTAGCACAGGTGCGCCCATCCCGGTGGCCCGGCAGGCCTGCAGAGGCAGTGGGAAGGGCCCCCCCCCCCTGGCAGCCGGTAGCCGGCTGTGCCGTGCAGTGCTGTCCTGTGCGCTGCCTTTCGAAGGTAGTTAGCCTTAATTCCCATTGCAGTACCTCCAGGACCGGTGCACTACTCTCTCTTAGGGCCCGTTCAGATCGCAAATGCGGATGGCCATGCATGCGGAACGCACGCCATCCGCGTTTGTGTGCGTTGCGTGGCTGATCCCATCACTGAAAAGTGAATGGGACAGCCGCGCGTTTTGACAAAATCTGGGCGCAGCATGCGTTCCCGGAACGCATGCAGTGTGAACATCAGACAGTGCACTCTATGCACTGTCGGATGTCGTGCGTGTCTGCCTCCTGCACGCGTTTCCAAAACGCGGCTGGAAACGCGTGCAGTCTGAACGGGCCCTGTCTGGTGTCAAAAAACAGATCATAACCCAGCTGACTAACAAAGTGAAGTGAAGTCAAGTGGAGAAAGCAAGTGCTCCTCTGCAAAGTGAATTTCCCAGTAGAAAGTGCTGATTTGTCCTGCCTGCTGTGCGCTCTATTTCTGTGCTGCTACTGCTGGGTGCAGGATACAGTTAAAATCCTCAATAAAAACATTGTTTCAAGTCAAGTCTGCCTTCTTTGTGCATCTGTGTCATTTATTAAGTGAGTCTGTATTTCACCTGGCTATAAGAACCCCAAAACAGGCATGAATAGAAGGTAGGAGGGGAAAAAAAAAAAAACGACCAAAAAAACGTTTTTTTTTTTCCTATTAAATTTTGCTTTGGATGAACTCTACTAGCGCTACCCTACCCAGTTGCTGTGTCGCAAAAAAAATCCATGGCCGGACCACTTTCCCTCATGTTTGCAAGAGAAAGAGCAGCAGCATCCCTCCCCTGGAGAGCTGCCAGCGGACTGGCAGGCAGAGCCCTGGCTGCAGCCCCTTATATAGCCTGGGCCCAGGACATTGTGACATCATCGGGTGACTTCCTGTGAGCACCTGCTCAGGTGCCTGCATCAGTGGCAGGCTTTGAGTGTATGTAATCAGGCGGCAGCTGAGCCTGGCCCGTGCGTCTGCGTTTAGCACAGGTGCGCCCATCCCGGTGGCCCGGCAGGCCTGCAGAGGCAGTGGGAAGGGCCCCCCCCCCTGGCAGCCGGTAGCCGGCTGTGCCGTGCAGTGCTGTCCTGTGCGCTGCCTTTCGAAGGTAGTTAGCCTTAATTCCCATTGCAGTACCTCCAGGACCGGTGCACTACTCTCTCTTAGGGCCCGTTCAGATCGCAAATGCGGATGGCCATGCATGCGGAACGCACGCCATCCGCGTTTGTGTGCGTTGCGTGGCTGATCCCATCACTGAAAAGTGAATGGGACAGCCGCGCGTTTTGACAAAATCTGGGCGCAGCATGCGTTCCCGGAACGCATGCAGTGTGAACATCAGACAGTGCACTCTATGCACTGTCGGATGTCGTGCGTGTCTGCCTCCTGCACGCGTTTCCAAAACGCGGCTGGAAACGCGTGCAGTCTGAACGGGCCCTGTCTGGTGTCAAAAAACAGATCAAAATCCAGCTGACTAACAAAGTGAAGTGAAGTCAAGTGGAGAAAGCAAGTGCTCCTCTGCAAAGTGAATTTCCCAGTAGAAAGTGCTGATTTGTCCTGCCTGCTGTGCGCTCTATTTCTGTGCTGCTACTGCTGGGTGCAGGATACAGTTAAAATCCTCAATAAAAACATTGTTTCAAGTCAAGTCTGCCTTCTTTGTGCATCTGTGTCATTTATTAAGTGAGTCTGTATTTCACCTGGCTATAAGAACCCCAAAACAGGCATGAATAGAAGGTAGGAGGGGAAAAAAAAAAAAAACGACCAAAAAAACGATTTTTTTTTTCCTATTAAATTTTGCTTTGGATGAACTCTACTAGCGCTACCCTACCCAGTTGCTGTGTCGCAAAAAAAATCCATGGCCGGACCACTTTCCCTCATGTTTGCAAGAGAAAGAGCAGCAGCATCCCTCCCCTGGAGAGCTGCCAGCGGACTGGCAGGCAGAGCCCTGGCTGCAGCCCCTTATATAGCCTGGGCCCAGGACATTGTGACATCATCGGGTGACTTCCTGTGAGCACCTGCTCAGGTGCCTGCATCAGTGGCAGGCTTTGAGTGTATGTAATCAGGCGGCAGCTGAGCCTGGCCCGTGCGTCTGCGTTTAGCACAGGTGCGCCCATCCCGGTGGCCCGGCAGGCCTGCAGAGGCAGTGGGAAGGGCCCCCCCCCCCCCCCTGGCAGCCGGTAGCCGGCTGTGCCGTGCAGTGCTGTCCTGTGCGCTGCCTTTCGAAGGTAGTTAGCCTTAATTCCCATTGCAGTACCTCCAGGACCGGTGCACTACTCTCTCTTAGGGCCCGTTCAGATCGCAAATGCGGATGGCCATGCATGCGGAACGCACGCCATCCGCGTTTGTGTGCGTTGCGTGGCTGATCCCATCACTGAAAAGTGAATGGGACAGCCGCGCGTTTTGACAAAATCTGGGCGCAGCATGGGTTCCCGGAACGCATGCAGTGTGAACATCAGACAGTGCACTCTATGCACTGTCGGATGTCGTGCGTGTCTGCCTCCTGCACGCGTTTCCAAAACGCGACTGGAAACGCGTGCAGTCTGAACGGGCCCTGTCTGGTGTCAAAAAACAGATCAAAACCCAGCTGACTAACAAAGTGAAGTGAAGTCAAGTGGAGAAAGCAAGTGCTCCTCTGCAAAGTGAATTTCCCAGTAGAAAGTGCTGATTTGTCCTGCCTGCTGTGCGCTCTATTTCTGTGCTGCTACTGCTGGGTGCAGGATACAGTTAAAATCCTCAATAAAAACATTGTTTCAAGTCAAGTCTGCCTTCTTTGTGCATCTGTGTCATTTATTAAGTGAGTCTGTATTTCACCTGGCTATAAGAACCCCAAAACAGGCATGAATAGAAGGTAGGAGGGGGAAAAAAAAAAAAAAACGACCAAAAAAACGATTTTTTTTTCCTATTAAATTTTGCTTTGGATGAACTCTACTAGCGCTACCCTACCCAGTTGCTGTGTCGCAAAAAAAATCCATGGCCGGACCACTTTCCCTCATGTTTGCAAGAGAAAGAGCAGCAGCATCCCTCCCCTGGAGAGCTGCCAGCGGACTGGCAGGCAGAGCCCTGGCTGCAGCCCCTTATATAGCCTGGGCCCAGGACATTGTGACATCATCGGGTGACTTCCTGTGAGCACCTGCTCAGGTGCCTGCATCAGTGGCAGGCTTTGAGTGTATGTAATCAGGCGGCAGCTGAGCCTGGCCCGTGCGTCTGCGTTTAGCACAGGTGCGCCCATCCCGGTGGCCCGGCAGGCCTGCAGAGGCAGTGGGAAGGGCCCCCCCCCCCCCCTGGCAGCCGGTAGCCGGCTGTGCCGTGCAGTGCTGTCCTGTGCGCTGCCTTTCGAAGGTAGTTAGCCTTAATTCCCATTGCAGTACCTCCAGGACCGGTGCACTACTCTCTCTTAGGGCCCGTTCAGATCGCAAATGCGGATGGCCATGCATGCGGAACGCACGCCATCCGCGTTTGTGTGCGTTGCGTGGCTGATCCCATCACTGAAAAGTGAATGGGACAGCCGCGCGTTTTGACAAAATCTGGGCGCAGCATGCGTTCCCGGAACGCATGCAGTGTGAACATCAGACAGTGCACTCTATGCACTGTCGGATGTCGTGCGTGTCTGCCTCCTGCACGCGTTTCCAAAACGCGGCTGGAAACGCGTGCAGTCTGAACGGGCCCTGTCTGGTGTCAAAAAACAGATCAAAACCCAGCTGACTAACAAAGTGAAGTGAAGTCAAGTGGAGAAAGCAAGTGCTCCTCTGCAAAGTGAATTTCCCAGTAGAAAGTGCTGATTTGTCCTGCCTGCTGTGCGCTCTATTTCTGTGCTGCTACTGCTGGGTGCAGGATACAGTTAAAATCCTCAATAAAAACATTGTTTCAAGTCAAGTCTGCCTTCTTTGTGCATCTGTGTCATTTATTAAGTGAGTCTGTATTTCACCTGGCTATAAGAACCCCAAAACAGGCATGAATAGAAGGTAGGAGGGGGAAAAAAAAAAAAAAACGACCAAAAAAACGATTTTTTTTTTCCTATTAAATTTTGCTTTGGATGAACTCTACTAGCGCTACCCTACCCAGTTGCTGTGTCGCAAAAAAAATCCATGGCCGGACCACTTTCCCTCATGTTTGCAAGAGAAAGAGCAGCAGCATCCCTCCCCTGGAGAGCTGCCAGCGGACTGGCAGGCAGAGCCCTGGCTGCAGCCCCTTATATAGCCTGGGCCCAGGACATTGTGACATCATCGGGTGACTTCCTGTGAGCACCTGCTCAGGTGCCTGCATCAGTGGCAGGCTTTGAGTGTATGTAATCAGGCGGCAGCTGAGCCTGGCCCGTGCGTCTGCGTTTAGCACAGGTGCGCCCATCCCGGTGGCCCGGCAGGCCTGCAGAGGCAGTGGGAAGGGCCCCCCCCCCCCTGGCAGCCGGTAGCCGGCTGTGCCGTGCAGTGCTGTCCTGTGCGCTGCCTTTCGAAGGTAGTTAGCCTTAATTCCCATTGCAGTACCTCCAGGACCGGTGCACTACTCTCTCTTAGGGCCCGTTCAGATCGCAAATGCGGATGGCCATGCATGCGGAACGCACGCCATCCGCGTTTGTGTGCGTTGCGTGGCTGATCCCATCACTGAAAAGTGAATGGGACAGCCGCGCGTTTTGACAAAATCTGGGCGCAGCATGCGTTCCCGGAACGCATGCAGTGTGAACATCAGACAGTGCACTCTATGCACTGTCGGATGTCGTGCGTGTCTGCCTCCTGCACGCGTTTCCAAAACGCGGCTGGAAACGCGTGCAGTCTGAACGGGCCCTGTCTGGTGTCAAAAAACAGATCAAAACCCAGCTGACTAACAAAGTGAAGTGAAGTCAAGTGGAGAAAGCAAGTGCTCCTCTGCAAAGTGAATTTCCCAGTAGAAAGTGCTGATTTGTCCTGCCTGCTGTGCGCTCTATTTCTGTGCTGCTACTGCTGGGTGCAGGATACAGTTAAAATCCTCAATAAAAACATTGTTTCAAGTCAAGTCTGCCTTCTTTGTGCATCTGTGTCATTTATTAAGTGAGTCTGTATTTCACCTGGCTATAAGAACCCCAAAACAGGCATGAATAGAAGGTAGGAGGGGAAAAAAAAAAAAAAAACGACCAAAAAAACGATTTTTTTTTTCCTATTAAATTTTGCTTTGGATGAACTCTACTAGCGCTACCCTACCCAGTTGCTGTGTCGCAAAAAAAATCCATGGCCGGACCACTTTCCCTCATGTTTGCAAGAGAAAGAGCAGCAGCATCCCTCCCCTGGAGAGCTGCCAGCGGACTGGCAGGCAGAGCCCTGGCTGCAGCCCCTTATATAGCCTGGGCCCAGGACATTGTGACATCATCGGGTGACTTCCTGTGAGCACCTGCTCAGGTGCCTGCATCAGTGGCAGGCTTTGAGTGTATGTAATCAGGCGGCAGCTGAGCCTGGCCCGTGCGTCTGCGTTTAGCACAGGTGCGCCCATCCCGGTGGCCCGGCAGGCCTGCAGAGGCAGTGGGAAGGGCCCCCCCCCCTGGCAGCCGGTAGCCGGCTGTGCCGTGCAGTGCTGTCCTGTGCGCTGCCTTTCGAAGGTAGTTAGCCTTAATTCCCATTGCAGTACCTCCAGGACCGGTGCACAACTCTCTCTTAGGGCCCGTTCAGATCGCAAATGCGGATGGCCATGCATGCGGAACGCACGCCATCCGCGTTTGTGTGCGTTGCGTGGCTGATCCCATCACTGAAAAGTGAATGGGACAGCCGCGCGTTTTGACAAAATCTGGGCGCAGCATGCGTTCCCGGAACGCATGCAGTGTGAACATCAGACAGTGCACTCTATGCACTGTCGGATGTCGTGCGTGTCTGCCTCCTGCACGCGTTTCCAAAACGCGGCTGGAAACGCGTGCAGTCTGAACGGGCCCTGTCTGGTGTCAAAAAACAGATCAAAACCCAGCTGACTAACAAAGTGAAGTGAAGTCAAGTGGAGAAAGCAAGTGCTCCTCTGCAAAGTGAATTTCCCAGTAGAAAGTGCTGATTTGTCCTGCCTGCTGTGCGCTCTATTTCTGTGCTGCTACTGCTGGGTGCAGGATACAGTTAAAATCCTCAATAAAAACATTGTTTCAAGTCAAGTCTGCCTTCTTTGTGCATCTGTGTCATTTATTAAGTGAGTCTGTATTTCACCTGGCTATAAGAACCCCAAAACAGGCATGAATAGAAGGTAGGAGGGGAAAAAAAAAAAAAAACGACCAAAAAAACAATTTTTTTTTTCCTATTAAATTTTGCTTTGGATGAACTCTACTAGCGCTACCCTACCCAGTTGCTGTGTCGCAAAAAAAATCCATGGCCGGACCACTTTCCCTCATGTTTGCAAGAGAAAGAGCAGCAGCATCCCTCCCCTGGAGAGCTGCCAGCGGACTGGCAGGCAGAGCCCTGGCTGCAGCCCCTTATATAGCCTGGGCCCAGGACATTGTGACATCATCGGGTGACTTCCTGTGAGCACCTGCTCAGGTGCCTGCATCAGTGGCAGGCTTTGAGTGTATGTAATCAGGCGGCAGCTGAGCCTGGCCCGTGCGTCTGCGTTTAGCACAGGTGCGCCCATCCCGGTGGCCCGGCAGGCCTGCAGAGGCAGTGGGAAGGGCCCCCCCCCCCCCCCCCCTGGCAGCCGGTAGCCGGCTGTGCCGTGCAGTGCTGTCCTGTGCGCTGCCTTTCGAAGGTAGTTAGCCTTAATTCCCATTGCAGTACCTCCAGGACCGGTGCACTACTCTCTCTTAGGGCCCGTTCAGATCGCAAATGCGGATGGCCATGCATGCGGAACGCACGCCATCCGCGTTTGTGTGCGTTGCGTGGCTGATCCCATCACTGAAAAGTGAATGGGACAGCCGCGCGTTTTGACAAAATCTGGGCGCAGCATGCGTTCCAGGAACGCATGCAGTGTGAACATCAGACAGTGCACTCTATGCACTGTCGGATGTCGTGCGTGTCTGCCTCCTGCACGCGTTTCCAAAACGCGGCTGGAAACGCGTGCAGTCTGAACGGGCCCTGTCTGGTGTCAAAAAACAGATCAAAACCCAGCTGACTAACAAAGTGAAGTGAAGTCAAGTGGAGAAAGCAAGTGCTCCTCTGCAAAGTGAATTTCCCAGTAGAAAGTGCTGATTTGTCCTGCCTGCTGTGCGCTCTATTTCTGTGCTGCTACTGCTGGGTGCAGGATACAGTTAAAATCCTCAATAAAAACATTGTTTCAAGTCAAGTCTGCCTTCTTTGTGCATCTGTGTCATTTATTAAGTGAGTCTGTATTTCACCTGGCTATAAGAACCCCAAAACAGGCATGAATAGAAGGTAGGAGGGGAAAAAAAAAAAAAAAACGACCAAAAAAACAATTTTTTTTTTCCTATTAAATTTTGCTTTGGATGAACTCTACTAGCGCTACCCTACCCAGTTGCTGTGTCGCAAAAAAAATCCATGGCCGGACCACTTTCCCTCATGTTTGCAAGAGAAAGAGCAGCAGCATTCCTCCCCTGGAGAGCTGCCAGCGGACTGGCAGGCAGAGCCCTGGCTGCAGCCCCTTATATAGCCTGGGCCCAGGACATTGTGACATCATCGGGTGACTTCCTGTGAGCACCTGCTCAGGTGCCTGCATCAGTGGCAGGCTTTGAGTGTATGTAATCAGGCGGCAGCTGAGCCTGGCCCGTGCGTCTGCGTTTAGCACAGGTGCGCCCATCCCGGTGGCCCGGCAGGCCTGCAGAGGCAGTGGGAAGGCCCCCCCCCCCCCCTGGCAGCCGGTAGCCGGCTGTGC
This sequence comes from Hyperolius riggenbachi, assembly GCF_040937935.1. NCBI lineage: Eukaryota > Metazoa > Chordata > Amphibia > Anura > Hyperoliidae > Hyperolius > Hyperolius riggenbachi. Next base: position 87,626 of record NW_027152416.1, on the reverse strand, counting down.
CGTGCAGTGCTGTCCTGTGCGCTGCCTTTCGAAGGTAGTTAGCCTTAATTCCCATTGCAGTACCTCCAGGACCGGTGCACTACTCTCTCTTAGGGCCCGTTCAGATCGCAAATGCGGATGGCCATGCATGCGGAACGCACGCCATCCGCGTTTGTGTGCGTTGCGTGGCTGATCCCATCACTGAAAAGTGAATGGGACAGCCGCGCGTTTTGACAAAATCTGGGCGCAGCATGCGTTCCCGGAACGCATGCAGTGTGAACATCAGACAGTGCACTCTATGCACTGTCGGATGTCGTGCGTGTCTGCCTCCTGCACGCGTTTCCAAAACGCGGCTGGAAACGCGTGCAGTCTGAACGGGCCCTGTCTGGTGTCAAAAAACAGATCAAAACCCAGCTGACTAACAAAGTGAAGTGAAGTCAAGTGGAGAAAGCAAGTGCTCCTCTGCAAAGTGAATTTCCCAGTAGAAAGTGCTGATTTGTCCTGCCTGCTGTGCGCTCTATTTCTGTGCTGCTACTGCTGGGTGCAGGATACAGTTAAAATCCTCAATAAAAACATTGTTTCAAGTCAAGTCTGCCTTCTTTGTGCATCTGTGTCATTTATTAAGTGAGTCTGTATTTCACCTGGCTATAAGAACCCCAAAACAGGCATGAATAGAAGGTAGGAGGGGAAAAAAAAAAAACGACCAAAAAAACGATTTTTTTTTTCCTATTAAATTTTGCTTTGGATGAACTCTACTAGCGCTACCCTACCCAGTTGCTGTGTCGCAAAAAAAAATCCATGGCCGGACCACTTTCCCTCATGTTTGCAAGAGAAAGAGCAGCAGCATCCCTCCCCTGGAGAGCTGCCAGCGGACTGGCAGGCAGAGCCCTGGCTGCAGCCCCTTATATAGCCTGGGCCCAGGACATTGTGACATCATCGGGTGACTTCCTGTGAGCACCTGCTCAGGTGCCTGCATCAGTGGCAGGCTTTGAGTGTATGTAATCAGGCGGCAGCTGAGCCTGGCACGTGCGTCTGCGTTTAGCACAGGTGCGCCCATCCCGGTGGCCCGGCAGGCCTGCAGAGGCAGTGGGAAGGGCCCCCCCCCCCTGGCAGCCGGTAGCCGGCTGTGCCGTGCAGTGCTGTCCTGTGCGCTGCCTTTCGAAGGTAGTTAGCCTTAATTCCCATTGCAGTACCTCCAGGACCGGTGCACTACTCTCTCTTAGGGCCCGTTCAGATCGCAAATGCGAATGGCCATGCATGCGGAACGCACGCCATCCGCGTTTGTGTGCGTTGCGTGGCTGATCCCATCACTGAAAAGTGAATGGGACAGCCGCGCGTTTTGACAAAATCTGGGCGCAGCATGCGTTCCCGGAACGCATGCAGTGTGAACATCAGACAGTGCACTCTATGCACTGTCGGATGTCGTGCGTGTCTGCCTCCTGCACGCGTTTCCAAAACGCGGCTGGAAACGCGTGCAGTCTGAACGGGCCCTGTCTGGTGTCAAAAAACAGATCAAAACCCAGCTGACTAACAAAGTGAAGTGAAGTCAAGTGGAGAAAGCAAGTGCTCCTCTGCAAAGTGAATTTCCCAGTAGAAAGTGCTGATTTGTCCTGCCTGCTGTGCGCTCTATTTCTGTGCTGCTACTGCTGGGTGCAGGATACAGTTAAAATCCTTAATAAAAACATTGTTTCAAGTCAAGTCTGCCTTCTTTGTGCATCTGTGTCATTTATTAAGTGAGTCTGTATTTCACCTGGCTATAAGAACCCCAAAACAGGCATGAATAGAAGGTAGGAGGGGAAAAAAAAAAAAAAAAAGACCAAAAAAACGATTTTTTTTTTCCTATTAAATTTTGCTTTGGATGAACTCTACTAGCGCTACCCTACCCAGTTGCTGTGTCGCAAAAAAAATCCATGGCCGGACCACTTTCCCTCATGTTTGCAAGAGAAAGAGCAGCAGCATCCCTCCCCTGGAGAGCTGCCAGCGGACTGGCAGGCAGAGCCCTGGCTGCAGCCCCTTATATAGCCTGGGCCCAGGACATTGTGACATCATCGGGTGACTTCCTGTGAGCACCTGCTCAGGTGCCTGCATCAGTGGCAGGCTTTGAGTGTATGTAATCAGGCGGCAGCTGAGCCTGGCCCGTGCGTCTGCGTTTAGCACGGGTGCGCCCATCCCGGTGGCCCGGCAGGCCTGCAGAGGCAGTGGGAAGGCCCCCCCCCCCCCCCCCCTGGCAGCCGGTAGCCGGCTGTGCCGTGCAGTGCTGTCCTGTGCGCTGCCTTTCGAAGGTAGTTAGCCTTAATTCCCATTGCAGTACCTCCAGGACCGGTGCACTACTCTCTCTTAGGGCCCGTTCAGATCGCAAATGCGGATGGCCATGCATGCGGAACGCACGCCATCCGCGTTTGTGTGCGTTGCGTGGCTGATCCCATCACTGAAAAGTGAATGGGACAGCCGCGCGTTTTGACAAAATCTGGGCGCAGCATGTGTTCCCGGAACGCATGCAGTGTGAACATCAGACAGTGCACTCTATGCACTGTCGGATGTCGTGCGTGTCTGCCTCCTGCACGCGTTTCCAAAACGCGGCTGGAAACGCGTGCAGTCTGAACGGGCCCTGTCTGGTGTCAAAAAACAGATCAAAACCCAGCTGACTAACAAAGTGAAGTGAAGTCAAGTGGAGAAAGCAAGTGCTCCTCTGCAAAGTGAATTTCCCAGTAGAAAGTGCTGATTTGTCCTGCCTGCTGTGCGCTCTATTTCTGTGCTGCTACTGCTGGGTGCAGGATACAGTTAAAATCCTCAATAAAAACATTGTTTCAAGTCAAGTCTGCCTTCTTTGTGCATCTGTGTCATTTATTAAGTGAGTCTGTATTTCACCTGGCTATAAGAACCCCAAAACAGGCATGAATAGAAGGTAGGAGGGGAAAAAAAAAAAACGACCAAAAAAACGATTTTTTTTTTCCTATTAAATTTTGCTTTGGATGAACTCTACTAGCGCTACCCTACCCAGTTGCTGTGTCGCAAAAAAAAATCCATGGCCGGACCACTTTCCCTCATGTTTGCAAGAGAAAGAGCAGCAGCATCCCTCCCCTGGAGAGCTGCCAGCGGACTGGCAGGCAGAGCCCTGGCTGCAGCCCCTTATATAGCCTGGGCCCAGGACATTGTGACATCATCGGGTGACTTCCTGTGAGCACCTGCTCAGGTGCCTGCATCAGTGGCAGGCTTTGAGTGTATGTAATCAGGCGGCAGCTGAGCCTGGCACGTGCGTCTGCGTTTAGCACAGGTGCGCCCATCCCGGTGGCCCGGCAGGCCTGCAGAGGCAGTGGGAAGGGCCCCCCCCCCCTGGCAGCCGGTAGCCGGCTGTGCCGTGCAGTGCTGTCCTGTGCGCTGCCTTTCGAAGGTAGTTAGCCTTAATTCCCATTGCAGTACCTCCAGGACCGGTGCACTACTCTCTCTTAGGGCCCGTTCAGATCGCAAATGCGGATGGCCATGCATGCGGAACGCACGCCATCCGCGTTTGTGTGCGTTGCGTGGCTGATCCCATCACTGAAAAGTGAATGGGACAGCCGCGCGTTTTGACAAAATCTGGGCGCAGCATGCGTTCCCGGAACGCATGCAGTGTGAACATCAGACAGTGCACTCTATGCACTGTCGGATGTCGTGCGTGTCTGCCTCCTGCACGCGTTTCCAAAACGCGGCTGGAAACGCGTGCAGTCTGAACGGGCCCTGTCTGGTGTCAAAAAACAGATCAAAACCCAGCTGACTAACAAAGTGAAGTGAAGTCAAGTGGAGAAAGCAAGTGCTCCTCTGCAAAGTGAATTTCCCAGTAGAAAGTGCTGATTTGTCCTGCCTGCTGTGCGCTCTATTTCTGTGCTGCTACTGCTGGGTGCAGGATACAGTTAAAATCCTCAATAAAAACATTGTTTCAAGTCAAGTCTGCCTTCTTTGTGCATCTGTGTCATTTATTAAGTGAGTCTGTATTTCACCTGGCTATAAGAACCCCAAAACAGGCATGAATAGAAGGTAGGAGGGGAAAAACAAAAAAAAACGACCAAAAAAACGATTTTTTTTTTCCTATTAAATTTTGCTTTGGATGAACTCTACTAGCGCTACCCTACCCAGTTGCTGTGTCGCAAAAAAAATCCATGGCCGGACCACTTTCCCTCATGTTTGCAAGAGAAAGAGCAGCAGCATCCCTCCCCTGGAGAGCTGCCAGCGGACTGGCAGGCAGAGCCCTGGCTGCAGCCCCTTATATAGCCTGGGCCCAGGACATTGTGACATCATCGGGTGACTTCCTGTGAGCACCTGCTCAGGTGCCTGCATCAGTGGCAGGCTTTGAGTGTATGTAATCAGGCGGCAGCTGAGCCTGGCCCGTGCGTCTGCGTTTAGCACAGGTGCGCCCATCCCGGTGGCACGGCAGGCCTGCAGAGGCAGTGGGAAGGGCCCCCCCCCCTGGCAGCCGGTAGCCGGCTGTGCCGTGCAGTGCTGTCCTGTGCGCTGCCTTTCGAAGGTAGTTAGCCTTAATTCCCATTGCAGTACCTCCAGGACCGGTGCACTACTCTCTCTTAGGGCCCGTTCAGATCGCAAATGCGGATGGCCATGCATGCGGAACGCACGCCATCCGCGTTTGTGTGCGTTGCGTGGCTGATCCCATCACTGAAAAGTGAATGGGACAGCCGCGCGTTTTGACAAAATCTGGGCGCAGCATGCGTTCCCGGAACGCATGCAGTGTGAACATCAGACAGTGCACTCTATGCACTGTCGGATGTCGTGCGTGTCTGCCTCCTGCACGCGTTTCCAAAACGCGGCTGGAAACGCGTGCAGTCTGAACGGGCCCTGTCTGGTGTCAAAAAACAGATCAAAACCCAGCTGACTAACAAAGTGAAGTGAAGTCAAGTGGAGAAAGCAAGTGCTCCTCTGCAAAGTGAATTTCCCAGTAGAAAGTGCTGATTTGTCCTGCCTGCTGTGCGCTCTATTTCTGTGCTGCTACTGCTGGGTGCAGGATACAGTTAAAATCCTCAATAAAAACATTGTTTCAAGTCAAGTCTGCCTTCTTTGTGCATCTGTGTCATTTATTAAGTGAGTCTGTATTTCACCTGGCTATAAGAACCCCAAAACAGGCATGAATAGAAGGTAGGAGGGGAAAAAAAACAAAAAAAAACGACCAAAAAAACGATTTTTTTTTTCCTATTAAATTTTGCTTTGGATGAACTCTACTAGCGCTACCCTACCCAGTTGCTGTGTCGCAAAAAAAATCCATGGCCGGACCACTTTCCCTCATGTTTGCAAGAGAAAGAGCAGCAGCATCCCTCCCCTGGAGAGCTGCCAGCGGACTGGCAGGCAGAGCCCTGGCTGCAGCCCCTTATATAGCCTGGGCCCAGGACATTGTGACATCATCGGGTGACTTCCTGTGAGCACCTGCTCAGGTGCCTGCATCAGTGGCAGGCTTTGAGTGTATGTAATCAGGCGGCAGCTGAGCCTGGCCCGTGCGTCTGCGTTTAGCACAGGTGCGCCCATCCCGGTGGCCCGGCAGGCCTGCAGAGGCAGTGGGAAGGGCCCCCCCCCCCCCTGGCAGCCGGTAGCCGGCTGTGCCGTGCAGTGCTGTCCTGTGCGCTGCCTTTCGAAGGTAGTTAGCCTTAATTCCCATTGCAGTACCTCCAGGACCGGTGCACTACTCTCTCTTAGGGCCCGTTCAGATCGCAAATGCGGATGGCCATGCATGCGGAACGCACGCCATCCGCGTTTGTGTGCGTTGCGTGGCTGATCCCATTACTGAAAAGTGAATGGGACAGCCGCGCGTTTTGACAAAATCTGGGCGCAGCATGCGTTCCCGGAACGCATGCAGTGTGAACATCAGACAGTGCACTCTATGCACTGTCGGATGTCGTGCGTGTCTGCCTCCTGCACGCGTTTCCAAAACGCGGCTGGAAACGCGTGCAGTCTGAACGGGCCCTGTCTGGTGTCAAAAAACAGATCAAAACCCAGCTGACTAACAAAGTGAAGTGAAGTCAAGTGGAGAAAGCAAGTGCTCCTCTGCAAAGTGAATTTCCCAGTAGAAAGTGCTGATTTGTCCTGCCTGCTGTGCGCTCTATTTCTGTGCTGCTACTGCTGGGTGCAGGATACAGTTAAAATCCTCAATAAAAACATTGTTTCAAGTCAAGTCTGCCTTCTTTGTGCATCTGTGTCATTTATTAAGTGAGTCTGTATTTCACCTGGCTATAAGAACCCCAAAACAGGCATGAATAGAAGGTAGGAGGGGAAAAAAAAAAAACGACCAAAAAAACGATTTTTTTTTTCCTATTAAATTTTGCTTTGGATGAACTCTACTAGCGCTACCCTACCCAGTTGCTGTGTCGCAAAAAAAATCCATGGCCGGACCACTTTCCCTCATGTTTGCAAGAGAAAGAGCAGCAGCATCCCTCCCCTGGAGAGCTGCCAGCGGACTGGCAGGCAGAGCCCTGGCTGCAGCCCCTTATATAGCCTGGGCCCAGGACATTGTGACATCATCGGGTGACTTCCTGTGAGCACCTGCTCAGGTGCCTGCATCAGTGGCAGGCTTTGAGTGTATGTAATCAGGCGGCAGCTGAGCCTGGCCCGTGCGTCTGCGTTTAGCACAGGTGCGCCCATCCAGGCCTGCAGAGGCAGTGGGAAGGCCCCCCCCCCCCCCCCCCTGGCAGCCGGTAGCCGGCTGTGCCGTGCAGTGCTGTCCTGTGCGCTGCCTTTCGAAGGTAGTTAGCCTTAATTCCCATTGCAGTACCTCCAGGACCGGTGCACTACTCTCTCTTAGGGCCCGTTCAGATCGCAAATGCGGATGGCCATGCATGCGGAACGCACGCCATCCGCGTTTGTGTGCGTTGCGTGGCTGATCCCATCACTGAAAAGTGAATGGGACAGCCGCGCGTTTTGACAAAATCTGGGCGCAGCATGCGTTCCCGGAACGCATGCAGTGTGAACATCAGACAGTGCACTCTATGCACTGTCGGATGTCGTGCGTGTCTGCCTCCTGCACGCGTTTCCAAAACGCGGCTGGAAACGCGTGCAGTCTGAACGGGCCCTGTCTGGTGTCAAAAAACAGATCAAAACCCAGCTGACTAACAAAGTGAAGTGAAGTCAAGTGGAGAAAGCAAGTGCTCCTCTGCAAAGTGAATTTCCCAGTAGAAAGTGCTGATTTGTCCTGCCTGCTGTGCGCTCTATTTCTGTGCTGCTACTGCTGGGTGCAGGATACAGTTAAAATCCTCAATAAAAACATTGTTTCAAGTCAAGTCTGCCTTCTTTGTGCATCTGTGTCATTTATTAAGTGAGTCTGTATTTCACCTGGCTATAAGAACCCCAAAACAGGCATGAATAGAAGGTAGGAGGGGAAAAAAAAAAAAAAACGACCAAAAAAACGATTTTTTTTTCCCTATTAAATTTTGCTTTGGATGAACTCTACTAGCGCTACCCTACCCAGTTGCTGTGTCGCAAAAAAAATCCATGGCCGGACCACTTTCCCTCATGTTTGCAAGAGAAAGAGCAGCAGCATCCCTCCCCTGGAGAGCTGCCAGCGGACTGGCAGGCAGAGCCCTGGCTGCAGCCCCTTATATAGCCTGGGCCCAGGACATTGTGACATCATCGGGTGACTTCCTGTGAGCACCTGCTCAGGTGCCTGCATCAGTGGCAGGCTTTGAGTGTATGTAATCAGGCGGCAGCTGAGCCTGGCCCGTGCGTCTGCGTTTAGCACAGGTGCGCCCATCCCGGTGGCACGGCAGGCCTGCAGAGGCAGTGGGAAGGCCCCCCCCCCCTGGCAGCCGGTAGCCGGCTGTGCCGTGCAGTGCTGTCCTGTGCGCTGCCTTTCGAAGGTAGTTAGCCTTAATTCCCATTGCAGTACCTCCAGGACCGGTGCACTACTCTCTCTTAGGGCCCGTTCAGATCGCAAATGCGGATGGCCATGCATGCGGAACGCACGCCATCCGCGTTTGTGTGCGTTGCGTGGCTGATCCCATCACTGAAAAGTGAATGGGACAGCCGCGCGTTTTGACAAAATCTGGGCGCAGCATGCGTTCCCGGAACGCATGCAGTGTGAACATCAGACAGTGCACTCTATGCACTGTCGGATGTCGTGCGTGTCTGCCTCCTGCACGCGTTTCCAAAACGCGGCTGGAAACGCGTGCAGTCTGAACGGGCCCTGTCTGGTGTCAAAAAACAGATCAAAACCCAGCTGACTAACAAAGTGAAGTGAAGTCAAGTGGAGAAAGCAAGTGCTCCTCTGCAAAGTGAATTTCCCAGTAGAAAGTGCTGATTTGTCCTGCCTGCTGTGCGCTCTATTTCTGTGCTGCTACTGCTGGGTGCAGGATACAGTTAAAATCCTCAATAAAAACATTGTTTCAAGTCAAATCTGCCTTCTTTGTGCATCTGTGTCATTTATTAAGTGAGTCTGTATTTCACCTGGCTATAAGAACCCCAAAACAGGCATGAATAGAAGGTAGGAGGGGAAAAAAAAAAAAAAACGACCAAAAAAACGATTTTTTTTTTCCTATTAAAATTTGCTTTGGATGAACTCTACTAGCGCTACCCTACCCAGTTGCTGTGTCGCAAAAAAAATCCATGGCCGGACCACTTTCCCTCATGTTTGCAAGAGAAAGAGCAGCAGCATCCCTCCCCTGGAGAGCTGCCAGCGGACTGGCAGGCAGAGCCCTGGCTGCAGCCCCTTATATAGCCTGGGCCCAGGACATTGTGACATCATCGGGTGACTTCCTGTGAGCACCTGCTCAGGTGCCTGCATCAGTGGCAGGCTTTGAGTGTATGTAATCAGGCGGCAGCTGAGCCTGGCCCGTGCGTCTGCGTTTAGCACAGGTGCGCCCATCCCGGTGGCCCGGCAGGCCTGCAGAGGCAGTGGGAAGGCCCCCCCCCCCCTGGCAGCCGGTAGCCGGCTGTGCCGTGCAGTGCTGTCCTGTGCGCTGCCTTTCGAAGGTAGTTAGCCTTAATTCCCATTGCAGTACCTCCAGGACCGGTGCACTACTCTCTCTTAGGGCCCGTTCAGATCGCAAATGCGGATGGCCATGCATGCGGAACGCACGCCATCCGCGTTTGTGTGCGTTGCGTGGCTGATCCCATCACTGAAAAGTGAATGGGACAGCCGCGCGTTTTGACAAAATCTGGGCGCAGCATGCGTTCCCGGAACGCATGCAGTGTGAACATCAGACAGTGCACTCTATGCACTGTCGGATGTCGTGCGTGTCTGCCTCCTGCACGCGTTTCCAAAACGCGGCTGGAAACGCGTGCAGTCTGAACGGGCCCTGTCTGGTGTCAAAAAACAGATCAAAACCCAGCTGACTAACAAAGTGAAGTGAAGTCAAGTGGAGAAAGCAAGTGCTCCTCTGCAAAGTGAATTTCCCAGTAGAAAGTGCTGATTTGTCCTGCCTGCTGTGCGCTCTATTTCTGTGCTGCTACTGCTGGGTGCAGGATACAGTTAAAATCCTCAATAAAAACATTGTTTCAAGTCAAGTCTGCCTTCTTTGTGCATCTGTGTCATTTATTAAGTGAGTCTGTATTTCACCTGGCTATAAGAACCCCAAAACAGGCATGAATAGAAGGTAGGAGGGGAAAAAAAAAAAAAAAACGACCAAAAAAACGATTTTTTTTTTCCTATTAAATTTTGCTTTGGATGAACTCTACTAGCGCTACCCTACCCAGTTGCTGTGTCGCAAAAAAAATCCATGGCCGGACCACTTTCCCTCATGTTTGCAAGAGAAAGAGCAGCAGCATCCCTCCCCTGGAGAGCTGCCAGCGGACTGGCAGGCAGAGCCCTGGCTGCAGCCCCTTATATAGCCTGGGCCCAGGACATTGTGACATCATCGGGTGACTTCCTGTGAGCACCTGCTCAGGTGCCTGCATCAGTGGCAGGCTTTGAGTGTATGTAATCAGGCGGCAGCTGAGCCTGGCCCGTGCGTCTGCGTTTAGCACAGGTGCGCCCATCCAGGCCTGCAGAGGCAGTGGGAAGGCCCCCCCCCCCCCCCCCCCCCTGGCAGCCGGTAGCCGGCTGTGCCGTGCAGTGCTGTCCTGTGCGCTGCCTTTCGAAGGTAGTTAGCCTTAATTCCCATTGCAGTACCTCCAGGACCGGTGCACTACTCTCTCTTAGTGTCAAAAAACAGATCAAAACCCAGCTGACTAACAAAGTGAAGTGAAGTCAAGTGGAGAAAGCAAGTGCTCCTCTGCAAAGTGAATTTCCCAGTAGAAAGTGCTGATTTGTCCTGCCTGCTGTGCGCTCTATTTCTGTGCTGCTACTGCTGGGTGCAGGATACAGTTAAAATCCTCAATAAAAACATTGTTTCAAGTCAAGTCTGCCTTCTTTGTGCATCTGTGTCATTTATTAAGTGAGTCTGTATTTCACCTGGCTATAAGAACCCCAAAACAGGCATGAATAGAAGGTAGGAGGGGAAAAAAAACAAAAAAAAACGACCAAAAAAACGATTTTTTTTTTCCTATTAAATTTTGCTTTGGATGAACTCTACTAGCGCTACCCTACCCAGTTGCTGTGTCGCAAAAAAAATCCATGGCCGGACCACTTTCCCTCATGTTTGCAAGAGAAAGAGCAGCAGCATCCCTCCCCTGGAGAGCTGCCAGCGGACTGGCAGGCAGAGCCCTGGCTGCAGCCCCTTATATAGCCTGGGCCCAGGACATTGTGACATCATCGGGTGACTTCCTGTGAGCACCTGCTCAGGTGCCTGCATCAGTGGCAGGCTTTGAGTGTATGTAATCAGGCGGCAGCTGAGCCTGGCCCGTGCGTCTGCGTTTAGCACAGGTGCGCCCATCCAGGCCTGCAGAGGCAGTGGGAAGGCCCCCCCCCCCCCCCCCCCCCCTGGCAGCCGGTAGCCGGCTGTGCCGTGCAGTGCTGTCCTGTGCGCTGCCTTTCGAAGGTAGTTAGCCTTAATTCCCATTGCAGTACCTCCAGGACCGGTGCACTACTCTCTCTTAGGGCCCGTTCAGATCGCAAATGCGGATGGCCATGCATGCGGAACGCACGCCATCCGCGTTTGTGTGCGTTGCGTGGCTGATCCCATCACTGAAAAGTGAATGGGACAGCCGCGCGTTTTGACAAAATCTGGGCGCAGCATGCGTTCCCGGAACGCATGCAGTGTGAACATCAGACAGTGCACTCTATGCACTGTCGGATGTCGTGCGTGTCTGCCTCCTGCACGCGTTTCCAAAACGCGGCTGGAAACGCGTGCAGTCTGAACGGGCCCTGTCTGGTGTCAAAAAACAGATCAAAACCCAGCTGACTAACAAAGTGAAGTGAAGTCAAGTGGAGAAAGCAAGTGCTCCTCTGCAAAGTGAATTTCCCAGTAGAAAGTGCTGATTTGTCCTGCCTGCTGTGCGCTCTATTTCTGTGCTGCTACTGCTGGGTGCAGGATACAGTTAAAATCCTCAATAAAAACATTGTTTCAAGTCAAGTCTGCCTTCTTTGTGCATCTGTGTCATTTATTAAGTGAGTCTGTATTTCACCTGGCTATAAGAACCCCAAAACAGGCATGAATAGAAGGTAGGAGGGGAAAAAAAAAAAAAAAACGACCAAAAAAACGATTTTTTTTTTCCTATTAAATTTTGCTTTGGATGAACTCTACTAGCGCTACCCTACCCAGTTGCTGTGTCGCAAAAAAAATCCATGGCCGGACCACTTTCCCTCATGTTTGCAAGAGAAAGAGCAGCAGCATCCCTCCCCTGGAGAGCTGCCAGCGGACTGGCAGGCAGAGCCCTGGCTGCAGCCCCTTATATAGCCTGGGCCCAGGACATTGTGACATCATCGGGTGACTTCCTGTGAGCACCTGCTCAGGTGCCTGCATCAGTGGCAGGCTTTGAGTGTATGTAATCAGGCGGCAGCTGAGCCTGGCCCGTGCGTCTGCGTTTAGCACAGGTGCGCCCATCCCGGTGGCCCGGCAGGCCTGCAGAGGCAGTGGGAAGGGCCCCCCCCCCCCTGGCAGCCGGTAGCCGGCTGTGCCGTGCAGTGCTGTCCTGTGCGCTGCCTTTCGAAGGTAGTTAGCCTTAATTCCCATTGCAGTACCTCCAGGACCGGTGCACTACTCTCTCTTAGGGCCCGTTCAGATCGCAAATGCGGATGGCCATGCATGCGGAACGCACGCCATCCGCGTTTGTGTGCGTTGCGTGGCTGATCCCATCACTGAAAAGTGAATGGGACAGCCGCGCGTTTTGACAAAATCTGGGCGCAGCATGCGTTCCCGGAACGCATGCAGTGTGAACATCAGACAGTGCACTCTATGCACTGTCGGATGTCGTGCGTGTCTGCCTCCTGCACGCGTTTCCAAAACGCGGCTGGAAACGCGTGCAGTCTGAACGGGCCCTGTCTGGTGTCAAAAAACAGATCAAAACCCAGCTGACTAACAAAGTGAAGTGAAGTCAAGTGGAGAAAGCAAGTGCTCCTCTGCAAAGTGAATTTCCCAGTAGAAAGTGCTGATTTGTCCTGCCTGCTGTGCGCTCTATTTCTGTGCTGCTACTGCTGGGTGCAGGATACAGTTAAAATCCTCAATAAAAACATTGTTTCAAGTCAAGTCTGCCTTCTTTGTGCATCTGTGTCATTTATTAAGTGAGTCTGTATTTCACCTGGCTATAAGAACCCCAAAACAGGCATGAATAGAAGGTAGGAGGGGGAAAAAAAAAAAAAACGACCAAAAAAACGATTTTTTTTTTCCTATTAAATTTTGCTTTGGATGAACTCTACTAGCGCTACCCTACCCAGTTGCTGTGTCGCAAAAAAAATCCATGGCCGGACCACTTTCCCTCATGTTTGCAAGAGAAAGAGCAGCAGCATCCCTCCCCTGGAGAGCTGCCAGCGGACTGGCAGGCAGAGCCCTGGCTGCAGCCCCTTATATAGCCTGGGCCCAGGACATTGTGACATCATCGGGTGACTTCCTGTGAGCACCTGCTCAGGTGCCTGCATCAGTGGCAGGCTTTGAGTGTATGTAATCAGGCGGCAGCTGAGCCTGGCCCGTGCGTCTGCGTTTAGCACAGGTGCGCCCATCCCGGTGGCCCGGCAGGCCTGCAGAGGCAGTGGGAAGGGCCCCCCCCCCCCCTGGCAGCCGGTAGCCGGCTGTGCCGTGCAGTGCTGTCCTGTGCGCTGCCTTTCGAAGGTAGTTAGCCTTAATTCCCATTGCAGTACCTCCAGGACCGGTGCACTACTCTCTCTTAGGGCCCGTTCAGATCGCAAATGCGGATGGCCATGCATGCGGAACGCACGCCATCCGCGTTTGTGTGCGTTGCGTGGCTGATCCCATCACTGAAAAGTGAATGGGACAGCCGCGCGTTTTGACAAAATCTGGGCGCAGCATGCGTTCCCGGAACGCATGCAGTGTGAACATCAGACAGTGCACTCTATGCACTGTCGGATGTCGTGCGTGTCTGCCTCCTGCACGCGTTTCCAAAACGCGGCTGGAAACGCGTGCAGTCTGAACGGGCCCTGTCTGGTGTCAAAAAACAGATCAAAACCCAGCTGACTAACAAAGTGAAGTGAAGTCAAGTGGAGAAAGCAAGTGCTCCTCTGCAAAGTGAATTTCCCAGTAGAAAGTGCTGATTTGTCCTGCCTGCTGTGCGCTCTATTTCTGTGCTGCTACTGCTGGGTGCAGGATACAGTTAAAATCCTCAATAAAAACATTGTTTCAAGTCAAGTCTGCCTTCTTTGTGCATCTGTGTCATTTATTAAGTGAGTCTGTATTTCACCTGGCTATAAGAACCCCAAAACAGGCATGAATAGAAGGTAGGAGGGGGAAAAAAAAAAAAACGACCAAAAAAACGATTTTTTTTTCCTATTAAATTTTGCTTTGGATGAACTCTACTAGCGCTACCCTACCCAGTTGCTGTGTCGCAAAAAAAATCCATGGCCGGACCACTTTCCCTCATGTTTGCAAGAGAAAGAGCAGCAGCATCCCTCCCCTGGAGAGCTGCCAGCGGACTGGCAGGCAGAGCCCTGGCTGCAGCCCCTTATATAGCCTGGGCCCAGGACATTGTGACATCATCGGGTGACTTCCTGTGAGCACCTGCTCAGGTGCCTGCATCAGTGGCAGGCTTTGAGTGTATGTAATCAGGCGGCAGCTGAGCCTGGCCCATGCGTCTGCGTTTAGCACAGGTGCGCCCATCCCGGTGGCCCGGCAGGCCTGCAGAGGCAGTGGGAAGGCCCCCCCCCCCCCTGGCAGCCGGTAGCCGGCTGTGCCGTGCAGTGCTGTCCTGTGCGCTGCCTTTCGAAGGTAGTTAGCCTTAATTCCCATTGCAGTACCTCCAGGACCGGTGCACTACTCTCTCTTAGGGCCCGTTCAGATCGCAAATGCGGATGGCCATGCATGCGGAACGCACGCCATCCGCATTTGTGTGCGTTGCGTGGCTGATCCCATCACTGAAAAGTGAATGGGACAGCCGCGCGTTTTGACAAAATCTGGGCGCAGCATGCGTTCCCGGAACGCATGCAGTGTGAACATCAGACAGTGCACTCTATGCACTGTCGGATGTCGTGCGTGTCTGCCTCCTGCACGCGTTTCCAAAACGCGGCTGGAAACGCGTGCAGTCTGAACGGGCCCTGTCTGGTGTCAAAAAACAGATCAAAACCCAGCTGACTAACAAAGTGAAGTGAAGTCAAGTGGAGAAAGCAAGTGCTCCTCTGCAAAGTGAATTTCCCAGTAGAAAGTGCTGATTTGTCCTGCCTGCTGTGCGCTCTATTTCTGTGCTGCTACTGCTGGGTGCAGGATACAGTTAAAATCCTCAATAAAAACATTGTTTCAAGTCAAGTCTGCCTTCTTTGTGCATCTGTGTCATTTATTAAGTGAGTCTGTATTTCACCTGGCTATAAGAACCCCAAAACAGGCATGAATAGAAGGTAGGAGGGGGAAAAAAAAAAAAAACGACCAAGAAAACGATTTTTTTTTTCCTATTAAATTTTGCTTTGGATGAACTCTACTAGCGCTACCCTACCCAGTTGCTGTGTCGCAAAAAAAATCCATGGCCGGACCACTTTCCCTCATGTTTGCAAGAGAAAGAGCAGCAGCATCCCTCCCCTGGAGAGCTGCCAGCGGACTGGCAGGCAGAGCCCTGGCTGCAGCCCCTTATATAGCCTGGGCCCAGGACATTGTGACATCATCGGGTGACTTCCTGTGAGCACCTGCTCAGGTGCCTGCATCAGTGGCAGGCTTTGAGTGTATGTAATCAGGCGGCAGCTGAGCCTGGCCCGTGCGTCTGCGTTTAGCACAGGTGCGCCCATCCCGGTGGCCCGGCAGGCCTGCAGAGGCAGTGGGAAGGGCCCCCCCCCCCTGGCAGCCGGTAGCCGGCTGTGCCGTGCAGTGCTGTCCTGTGCGCTGCCTTTCGAAGGTAGTTAGCCTTAATTCCCATTGCAGTACCTCCAGGACCGGTGCACTACTCTCTCTTAGGGCCCGTTCAGATCGCAAATGCGGATGGCCATGCATGCGGAACGCACGCCATCCGCGTTTGTGTGCGTTGCGTGGCTGATCCCATCACTGAAAAGTGAATGGGACAGCCGCGCGTTTTGACAAAATCTGGGCGCAGCATGCGTTCCCGGAACGCATGCAGTGTGAACATCAGACAGTGCACTCTATGCACTGTCGGATGTCGTGCGTGTCTGCCTCCTGCACGCGTTTCCAAAACGCGGCTGGAAACGCGTGCAGTCTGAACGGGCCCTGTCTGGTGTCAAAAAACAGATCAAAACCCAGCTGACTAACAAAGTGAAGTGAAGTCAAGTGGAGAAAGCAAGTGCTCCTCTGCAAAGTGAATTTCCCAGTAGAAAGTGCTGATTTGTCCTGCCTGCTGTGCGCTCTATTTCTGTGCTGCTACTGCTGGGTGCAGGATACAGTTAAAATCCTCAATAAAAACATTGTTTCAAGTCAAGTCTGCCTTCTTTGTGCATCTGTGTCATTTATTAAGTGAGTCTGTATTTCACCTGGCTATAAGAACCCCAAAACAGGCATGAATAGAAGGTAGGAGGGGAAAAAAAAAAAAAAAACGACCAAAAAAACGATTTTTTTTTCCTATTAAATTTTGCTTTGGATGAACTCTACTAGCGCTACCCTACCCAGTTGCTGTGTCGCAAAAAAAATCCATGGCCGGACCACTTTCCCTCATGTTTGCAAGAGAAAGAGCAGCAGCATCCCTCCCCTGGAGAGCTGCCAGCGGACTGGCAGGCAGAGCCCTGGCTGCAGCCCCTTATATAGCCTGGGCCCAGGACATTGTGACATCATCGGGTGACTTCCTGTGAGCACCTGCTCAGGTGCCTGCATCAGTGGCAGGCTTTGAGTGTATGTAATCAGGCGGCAGCTGAGCCTGGCCCGTGCGTCTGCGTTTAGCACAGGTGCGCCCATCCCGGTGGCCCGGCAGGCCTGCAGAGGCAGTGGGAAGGGCCCCCCCCCCCCCCTGGCAGCCGGTAGCCGGCTGTGCCGTGCAGTGCTGTCCTGTGCGCTGCCTTTCGAAGGTAGTTAGCCTTAATTCCCATTGCAGTACCTCCAGGACCGGTGCACTACTCTCTCTTAGGGCCCGTTCAGATCGCAAATGCGGATGGCCATGCATGCGGAACGCACGCCATCCGCGTTTGTGTGCGTTGCGTGGCTGATCCCATCACTGAAAAGTGAATGGGACAGCCGCGCGTTTTGACAAAATCTGGGTGCAGCATGCGTTCCCGGAACGCATGCATGCGTGTCTGCCTCCTGCACGCGTTTCCAAAACGCGGCTGGAAACGCGTGCAGTCTGAACGGGCCCTGTCTGGTGTCAAAAAACAGATCAAAACCCAGCTGACTAACAAAGTGAAGTGAAGTCAAGTGGAGAAAGCAAGTGCTCCTCTGCAAAGTGAATTTCCCAGTAGAAAGTGCTGATTTGTCCTGCCTGCTGTGCGCTCTATTTCTGTGCTGCTACTGCTGGGTGCAGGATACAGTTAAAATCCTCAATAAAAACATTGTTTCAAGTCAAGTCTGCCTTCTTTGTGCATCTGTGTCATTTATTAAGTGAGTCTGTATTTCACCTGGCTATAAGAACCCCAAAACAGGCATGAATAGAAGGTAGGAGGGGAAAAAAAAAAAAAAACGACCAAAAAAACGATTTTTTTTTTCCTATTAAATTTTGCTTTGGATGAACTCTACTAGCGCTACCCTACCCAGTTGCTGTGTCGCAAAAAAAATCCATGGCCGGACCACTTTCCCTCATGTTTGCAAGAGAAAGAGCAGCAGCATCCCTCCCCTAGAGAGCTGCCAGCGGACTGGCAGGCAGAGCCCTGGCTGCAGCCCCTTATATAGCCTGGGCCCAGGATATTGTGACATCATCGGGTGACTTCCTGTGAGCACCTGCTCAGGTGCCTGCATCAGTGGCAGGCTTTGAGTGTATGTAATCAGGCGGCAGCTGAGCCTGGCCCGTGCGTCTGCGTTTAGCACAGGTGCGCCCATCCCGGTGGCCCGGCAGGCCTGCAGAGGCAGTGGGAAGGGCCCCCCCCCCCCCTGGCAGCCGGTAGCCGGCTGTGCCGTGCAGTGCTGTCCTGTGCGCTGCCTTTCGAAGGTAGTTAGCCTTAATTCCCATTGCAGTACCTCCAGGACCGGTGCACTACTCTCTCTTAGGGCCCGTTCAGATCGCAAATGCGGATGGCCATGCATGCGGAACGCACGCCATCCGCGTTTGTGTGCGTTGCGTGGCTGATCCCATCACTGAAAAGTGAATGGGACAGCCGCGCGTTTTGACAAAATCTGGGCGCAGCATGCGTTCCCGGAACGCATGCAGTGTGAACATCAGACAGTGCACTCTATGCACTGTCGGATGTCGTGCGTGTCTGCCTCCTGCACGCGTTTCCAAAACGCGGCTGGAAACGCGTGCAGTCTGAACGGGCCCTGTCTGGTGTCAAAAAACAGATCAAAACCCAGCTGACTAACAAAGTGAAGTGAAGTCAAGTGGAGAAAGCAAGTGCTCCTCTGCAAAGTGAATTTCCCAGTAGAAAGTGCTGATTTGTCCTGCCTGCTGTGCGCTCTATTTCTGTGCTGCTACTGCTGGGTGCAGGATACAGTTAAAATCCTCAATAAAAACATTGTTTCAAGTCAAGTCTGCCTTCTTTGTGCATCTGTGTCATTTATTAAGTGAGTCTGTATTTCACCTGGCTATAAGAACCCCAAAACAGGCATGAATAGAAGGTAGGAGGGGGAAAAAAAAAAAAAACGACCAAAAAAACGATTTTTTTTTCCTATTAAATTTTGCTTTGGATGAACTCTACTAGCGCTACCCTACCCAGTTGCTGTGTCGCAAAAAAAATCCATGGCCGGACCACTTTCCCTCATGTTTGCAAGAGAAAGAGCAGCAGCATCCCTCCCCTGGAGAGCTGCCAGCGGACTGGCAGGCAGAGCCCTGGCTGCAGCCCCTTATATAGCCTGGGCCCAGGACATTGTGACATCATCGGGTGACTTCCTGTGAGCACCTGCTCAGGTGCCTGCATCAGTGGCAGGCTTTGAGTGTATGTAATCAGGCGGCAGCTGAGCCTGGCCCATGCGTCTGCGTTTAGCACAGGTGCGCCCATCCCGGTGGCCCGGCAGGCCTGCAGAGGCAGTGGGAAGGCCCCCCCCCCCTGGCAGCCGGTAGCCGGCTGTGCCGTGCAGTGCTGTCCTGTGCGCTGCCTTTCGAAGGTAGTTAGCCTTAATTCCCATTGCAGTACCTCCAGGACCGGTGCACTACTCTCTCTTAGGGCCCGTTCAGATCGCAAATGCGGATGGCCATGCATGCGGAACGCACGCCATCCGCATTTGTGTGCGTTGCGTGGCTGATCCCATCACTGAAAAGTGAATGGGACAGCCGCGCGTTTTGACAAAATCTGGGCGCAGCATGCGTTCCCGGAACGCATGCAGTGTGAACATCAGACAGTGCACTCTATGCACTGTCGGATGTCGTGCGTGTCTGCCTCCTGCACGCGTTTCCAAAACGCGGCTGGAAACGCGTGCAGTCTGAACGGGCCCTGTCTGGTGTCAAAAAACAGATCAAAACCCAGCTGACTAACAAAGTGAAGTGAAGTCAAGTGGAGAAAGCAAGTGCTCCTCTGCAAAGTGAATTTCCCAGTAGAAAGTGCTGATTTGTCCTGCCTGCTGTGCGCTCTATTTCTGTGCTGCTACTGCTGGGTGCAGGATACAGTTAAAATCCTCAATAAAAACATTGTTTCAAGTCAAGTCTGCCTTCTTTGTGCATCTGTGTCATTTATTAAGTGAGTCTGTATTTCACCTGGCTATAAGAACCCCAAAACAGGCATGAATAGAAGGTAGGAGGGGGAAAAAAAAAAAAAACGACCAAGAAAACGATTTTTTTTTCCTATTAAATTTTGCTTTGGATGAACTCTACTAGCGCTACCCTACCCAGTTGCTGTGTCGCAAAAAAAATCCATGGCCGGACCACTTTCCCTCATGTTTGCAAGAGAAAGAGCAGCAGCATCCCTCCCCTGGAGAGCTGCCAGCGGACTGGCAGGCAGAGCCCTGGCTGCAGCCCCTTATATAGCCTGGGCCCAGGACATTGTGACATCATCGGGTGACTTCCTGTGAGCACCTGCTCAGGTGCCTGCATCAGTGGCAGGCTTTGAGTGTATGTAATCAGGCGGCAGCTGAGCCTGGCCCGTGCGTCTGCGTTTAGCACAGGTGCGCCCATCCCGGTGGCCCGGCAGGCCTGCAGAGGCAGTGGGAAGGGCCCCCCCCCCCTGGCAGCCGGTAGCCGGCTGTGCCGTGCAGTGCTGTCCTGTGCGCTGCCTTTCGAAGGTAGTTAGCCTTAATTCCCATTGCAGTACCTCCAGGACCGGTGCACTACTCTCTCTTAGGGCCCGTTCAGATCGCAAATGCGGATGGCCATGCATGCGGAACGCACGCCATCCGCGTTTGTGTGCGTTGCGTGGCTGATCCCATCACTGAAAAGTGAATGGGACAGCCGCGCGTTTTGACAAAATCTGGGCGCAGCATGCGTTCCCGGAACGCATGCAGTGTGAACATCAGACAGTGCACTCTATGCACTGTCGGATGTCGTGCGTGTCTGCCTCCTGCACGCGTTTCCAAAACGCGGCTGGAAACGCGTGCAGTCTGAACGGGCCCTGTCTGGTGTCAAAAAACAGATCAAAACCCAGCTGACTAACAAAGTGAAGTGAAGTCAAGTGGAGAAAGCAAGTGCTCCTCTGCAAAGTGAATTTCCCAGTAGAAAGTGCTGATTTGTCCTGCCTGCTGTGCGCTCTATTTCTGTGCTGCTACTGCTGGGTGCAGGATACAGTTAAAATCCTCAATAAAAACATTGTTTCAAGTCAAGTCTGCCTTCTTTGTGCATCTGTGTCATTTATTAAGTGAGTCTGTATTTCACCTGGCTATAAGAACCCCAAAACAGGCATGAATAGAAGGTAGGAGGGGAAAAAAAAAAAAAAACGACCAAAAAAACGATTTTTTTTTTCCTATTAAATTTTGCTTTGGATGAACTCTACTAGCGCTACCCTACCCAGTTGCCGTGTCGCAAAAAAAATCCATGGCCGGACCACTTTCCCTCATGTTTGCAAGAGAAAGAGCAGCAGCATCCCTCCCCTGGAGAGCTGCCAGCGGACTGGCAGGCAGAGCCCTGGCTGCAGCCCCTTATATAGCCTGGGCCCAGGACATTGTGACATCATCGGGTGACTTCCTGTGAGCACCTGCTCAGGTGCCTGCATCAGTGGCAGGCTTTGAGTGTATGTAATCAGGCGGCAGCTGAGCCTGGCCCGTGCGTCTGCGTTTAGCACAGGTGCGCCCATCCCGGTGGCCCGGCAGGCCTGCAGAGGCAGTGGGAAGGGCCCCCCCCCCCCCTGGCAGCCGGTAGCCGGCTGTGCCGTGCAGTGCTGTCCTGTGCGCTGCCTTTCGAAGGTAGTTAGCCTTAATTCCCATTGCAGTACCTCCAGGACCGGTGCACTACTCTCTCTTAGGGCCCGTTCAGATCGCAAATGCGGATGGCCATGCATGCGGAACGCACGCCATCCGCGTTTGTGTGCGTTGCGTGGCTGATCCCATCACTGAAAAGTGAATGGGACAGCCGCGCGTTTTGACAAAATCTGGGCGCAGCATGCGTTCCCGGAACGCATGCAGTGTGAACATCAGACAGTGCACTCTATGCACTGTCGGATGTCGTGCGTGTCTGCCTCCTGCACGCGTTTCCAAAACGCGGCTGGAAACGCGTGCAGTCTGAACGGGCCCTGTCTGGTGTCAAAAAACAGATCAAAACCCAGCTGACTAACAAAGTGAAGTGAAGTCAAGTGGAGAAAGCAAGTGCTCCTCTGCAAAGTGAATTTCCCAGTAGAAAGTGCTGATTTGTCCTGCCTGCTGTGCGCTCTATTTCTGTGCTGCTACTGCTGGGTGCAGGATACAGTTAAAATCCTCAATAAAAACATTGTTTCAAGTCAAGTCTGCCTTCTTTGTGCATCTGTGTCATTTATTAAGTGAGTCTGTATTTCACCTGGCTATAAGAACCCCAAAACAGGCATGAATAGAAGGTAGGAGGGGAAAAAAAAAAAAAAAAACGACCAAAAAAACGATTTTTTTTTTCCTATTAAATTTTGCTTTGGATGAACTCTACTAGCGCTACCCTACCCAGTTGCTGTGTCGCAAAAAAAATCCATGGCCGGACCACTTTCCCTCATGTTTGCAAGAGAAAGAGCAGCAGCATCCCTCCCCTGGAGAGCTGCCAGCGGACTGGCAGGCAGAGCCCTGGCTGCAGCCCCTTATATAGCCTGGGCCCAGGACATTGTGACATCATCGGGTGACTTCCTGTGAGCACCTGCTCAGGTGCCTGCATCAGTGGCAGGCTTTGAGTGTATGTAATCAGGCGGCAGCTGAGCCTGGCCCGTGCGTCTGCGTTTAGCACAGGTGCGCCCATCCCGGTGGCCCGGCAGGCCTGCAGAGGCAGTGGGAAGGCCCCCCCCCCCCCCTGGCAGCCGGTAGCCGGCTGTGCCGTGCAGTGCTGTCCTGTGCGCTGCCTTTCGAAGGTAGTTAGCCTTAATTCCCATTGCAGTACCTCCAGGACCGGTGCACTACTCTCTCTTAGGGCCCGTTCAGATCGCAAATGCGGATGGCCATGCATGCGGAACGCACGCCATCCGCGTTTGTGTGCGTTGCGTGGCTGATCCCATCACTGAAAAGTGAATGGGACAGCCGCGCGTTTTGACAAAATCTGGGCGCAGCATGCGTTCCCGGAACGCATGCAGTGTGAACATCAGACAGTGCACTCTATGCACTGTCGGATGTCGTGCGTGTCTGCCTCCTGCACGCGTTTCCAAAACGCGGCTGGAAACGCGTGCAGTCTGAACGGGCCCTGTCTGGTGTCAAAAAACAGATCAAAACCCAGCTGACTAACAAAGTGAAGTGAAGTCAAGTGGAGAAAGCAAGTGCTCCTCTGCAAAGTGAATTTCCCAGTAGAAAGTGCTGATTTGTCCTGCCTGCTGTGCGCTCTATTTCTGTGCTGCTACTGCTGGGTGCAGGATACAGTTAAAATCCTCAATAAAAACATTGTTTCAAGTCAAGTCTGCCTTCTTTGTGCATCTGTGTCATTTATTAAGTGAGTCTGTATTTCACCTGGCTATAAGAACCCCAAAACAGGCATGAATAGAAGGTAGGAGGGGAAAAAAAAAAAAAAACGACCAAAAAAACGATTTTTTTTTCCTATTAAATTTTGCTTTGGATGAACTCTACTAGCGCTACCCTACCCAGTTGCTGTGTCGCAAAAAAAATCCATGGCCGGACCACTTTCCCTCATGTTTGCAAGAGAAAGAGCAGCAGCATCCCTCCCCTGGAGAGCTGCCAGCGGACTGGCAGGCAGAGCCCTGGCTGCAGCCCCTTATATAGCCTGGGCCCAGGACATTGTGACATCATCGGGTGACTTCCTGTGAGCACCTGCTCAGGTGCCTGCATCAGTGGCAGGCTTTGAGTGTATGTAATCAGGCGGCAGCTGAGCCTGGCCCGTGCGTCTGCGTTTAGCACAGGTGCGCCCATCCCGGTGGCCCGGCAGGCCTGCAGAGGCAGTGGGAAGGGCCCCCCCCCCCTGGCAGCCGGTAGCCGGCTGTGCCGTGCAGTGCTGTCCTGTGCGCTGCCTTTCGAAGGTAGTTAGCCTTAATTCCCATTGCAGTACCTCCAGGACCGGTGCACTACTCTCTCTTAGGGCCCGTTCAGATCGCAAATGCGGATGGCCATGCATGCGGAACGCACGCCATCCGCGTTTGTGTGCGTTGCGTGGCTGATCCCATCACTGAAAAGTGAATGGGACAGCCGCGCGTTTTGACAAAATCTGGGCGCAGCATGCGTTCCCGGAACGCATGCAGTGTGAACATCAGACAGTGCACTCTATGCACTGTCGGATGTCGTGCGTGTCTGCCTCCTGCACGCGTTTCCAAAACGCGGCTGGAAACGCGTGCAGTCTGAACGGGCCCTGTCTGGTGTCAAAAAACAGATCAAAACCCAGCTGACTAACAAAGTGAAGTGAAGTCAAGTGGAGAAAGCAAGTGCTCCTCTGCAAAGTGAATTTCCCAGTAGAAAGTGCTGATTTGTCCTGCCTGCTGTGCGCTCTATTTCTGTGCTGCTACTGCTGGGTGCAGGATACAGTTAAAATCCTCAATAAAAACATTGTTTCAAGTCAAGTCTGCCTTCTTTGTGCATCTGTGTCATTTATTAAGTGAGTCTGTATTTCACCTGGCTATAAGAACCCCAAAACAGGCATGAATAGAAGGTAGGAGGGGAAAAAAAAAAACGACCAAAAAAACGATTTTTTTTTTCCTATTAAATTTTGCTTTGGATGAACTCTACTAGCGCTACCCTACCCAGTTGCCGTGTCGCAAAAAAAATCCATGGCCGGACCACTTTCCCTCATGTTTGCAAGAGAAAGAGCAGCAGCATCCCTCCCCTGGAGAGCTGCCAGCGGACTGGCAGGCAGAGCCCTGGCTGCAGCCCCTTATATAGCCTGGGCCCAGGACATTGTGACATCATCGGGTGACTTCCTGTGAGCACCTGCTCAGGTGCCTGCATCAGTGGCAGGCTTTGAGTGTATGTAATCAGGCGGCAGCTGAGCCTGGCCCGTGCGTCTGCGTTTAGCACAGGTGCGCCCATCCCGGTGGCCCGGCAGGCCTGCAGAGGCAGTGGGAAGGGCCCCCCCCCCCCCTGGCAGCCGGTAGCCGGCTGTGCCGTGCAGTGCTGTCCTGTGCGCTGCCTTTCGAAGGTAGTTAGCCTTAATTCCCATTGCAGTACCTCCAGGACCGGTGCACTACTCTCTCTTAGGGCCCGTTCAGATCGCAAATGCGGATGGCCATGCATGCGGAACGCACGCCATCCGCGTTTGTGTGCGTTGCGTGGCTGATCCCATCACTGAAAAGTGAATGGGACAGCCGCGCGTTTTGACAAAATCTGGGCGCAGCATGCGTTCCCGGAACGCATGCAGTGTGAACATCAGACAGTGCACTCTATGCACTGTCGGATGTCGTGCGTGTCTGCCTCCTGCACGCGTTTCCAAAACGCGGCTGGAAACGCGTGCAGTCTGAACGGGCCCTGTCTGGTGTCAAAAAACAGATCAAAACCCAGCTGACTAACAAAGTGAAGTGAAGTCAAGTGGAGAAAGCAAGTGCTCCTCTGCAAAGTGAATTTCCCAGTAGAAAGTGCTGATTTGTCCTGCCTGCTGTGCGCTCTATTTCTGTGCTGCTACTGCTGGGTGCAGGATACAGTTAAAATCCTCAATAAAAACATTGTTTCAAGTCAAGTCTGCCTTCTTTGTGCATCTGTGTCATTTATTAAGTGAGTCTGTATTTCACCTGGCTATAAGAACCCCAAAACAGGCATGAATAGAAGGTAGGAGGGGAAAAAAAAAAAAAAAACGACCAAAAAAACGATTTTTTTTTTCCTATTAAATTTTGCTTTGGATGAACTCTACTAGCGCTACCCTACCCAGTTGCTGTGTCGCAAAAAAAATCCATGGCCGGACCACTTTCCCTCATGTTTGCAAGAGAAAGAGCAGCAGCATCCCTCCCCTGGAGAGCTGCCAGCGGACTGGCAGGCAGAGCCCTGGCTGCAGCCCCTTATATAGCCTGGGCCCAGGACATTGTGACATCATCGGGTGACTTCCTGTGAGCACCTGCTCAGGTGCCTGCATCAGTGGCAGGCTTTGAGTGTATGTAATCAGGCGGCAGCTGAGCCTGGCCCGTGCGTCTGCGTTTAGCACAGGTGCGCCCATCCCGGTGGCCCGGCAGGCCTGCAGAGGCAGTGGGAAGGGCCCCCCCCCCCCTGGCAGCCGGTAGCCGGCTGTGCCGTGCAGTGCTGTCCTGTGCGCTGCCTTTCGAAGGTAGTTAGCCTTAATTCCCATTGCAGTACCTCCAGGACCGGTGCACTACTCTCTCTTAGGGCCCGTTCAGATCGCAAATGCGGATGGCCATGCATGCGGAACGCACGCCATCCGCGTTTGTGTGCGTTGCGTGGCTGATCCCATCACTGAAAAGTGAATGGGACAGCCGCGCGTTTTGACAAAATCTGGGCGCAGCATGCGTTCCCGGAACGCATGCAGTGTGAACATCAGACAGTGCACTCTATGCACTGTCGGATGTCGTGCGTGTCTGCCTCCTGCACGCGTTTCCAAAACGCGGCTGGAAACGCGTGCAGTCTGAACGGGCCCTGTCTGGTGTCAAAAAACAGATCAAAACCCAGCTGACTAACAAAGTGAAGTGAAGTCAAGTGGAGAAAGCAAGTGCTCCTCTGCAAAGTGAATTTCCCAGTAGAAAGTGCTGATTTGTCCTGCCTGCTGTGCGCTCTATTTCTGTGCTGCTACTGCTGGGTGCAGGATACAGTTAAAATCCTCAATAAAAACATTGTTTCAAGTCAAGTCTGCCTTCTTTGTGCATCTGTGTCATTTATTAAGTGAGTCTGTATTTCACCTGGCTATAAGAACCCCAAAACAGGCATGAATAGAAGGTAGGAGGGGAAAAAAAAAAAAAACGACCAAAAAAACGATTTTTTTTTTCCTATTAAATTTTGCTTTGGATGAACTCTACTAGCGCTACCCTACCCAGTTGCTGTGTCGCAAAAAAAATCCATGGCCGGACCACTTTCCCTCATGTTTGCAAGAGAAAGAGCAGCAGCATCCCTCCCCTGGAGAGCTGCCAGCGGACTGGCAGGCAGAGCCCTGGCTGCAGCCCCTTATATAGCCTGGGCCCAGGACATTGTGACATCATCGGGTGACTTCCTGTGAGCACCTGCTCAGGTGCCTGCATCAGTGGCAGGCTTTGAGTGTATGTAATCAGGCGGCAGCTGAGCCTGGCCCGTGCGTCTGCGTTTAGCACAAGTGCGCCCATCCCGGTGGCCCGGCAGGCCTGCAGAGGCAGTGGGAAGGGCCCCCCCCCCCTGGCAGCCGGTAGCCGGCTGTGCCGTGCAGTGCTGTCCTGTGCGCTGCCTTTCGAAGGTAGTTAGCCTTAATTCCCATTGCAGTACCTCCAGGACCGGTGCACTACTCTCTCTTAGGGCCCGTTCAGATCGCAAATGCGGATGGCCATGCATGCGGAACGCACGCCATCCGCGTTTGTGTGCGTTGCGTGGCTGATCCCATCACTGAAAAGTGAATGGGACAGCCGCGCGTTTTGACAAAATCTGGGCGCAGCATGCGTTCCCGGAACGCATGCAGTGTGAACATCAGACAGTGCACTCTATGCACTGTCGGATGTCGTGCGTGTCTGCCTCCTGCACGCGTTTCCAAAACGCGGCTGGAAACGCGTGCAGTCTGAACGGGCCCTGTCTGGTGTCAAAAAACAGATCAAAACCCAGCTGACTAACAAAGTGAAGTGAAGTCAAGTGGAGAAAGCAAGTGCTCCTCTGCAAAGTGAATTTCCCAGTAGAAAGTGCTGATTTGTCCTGCCTGCTGTGCGCTCTATTTCTGTGCTGCTACTGCTGGGTGCAGGATACAGTTAAAATCCTCAATAAAAACATTGTTTCAAGTCAAGTCTGCCTTCTTTGTGCATCTGTGTCATTTATTAAGTGAGTCTGTATTTCACCTGGCTATAAGAACCCCAAAACAGGCATGAATAGAAGGTAGGAGGGGAAAAAAAAAAAAAAAAACGACCAAAAAAACGATTTTTTTTTTCCTATTAAATTTTGCTTTGGATGAACTCTACTAGCGCTACCCTACCCAGTTGCCGTGTCGCAAAAAAAATCCATGGCCGGACCACTTTCCCTCATGTTTGCAAGAGAAAGAGCAGCAGCATCCCTCCCCTGGAGAGCTGCCAGCGGACTGGCAGGCAGAGCCCTGGCTGCAGCCCCTTATATAGCCTGGGCCCAGGACATTGTGACATCATCGGGTGACTTCCTGTGAGCACCTGCTCAGGTGCCTGCATCAGTGGCAGGCTTTGAGTGTATGTAATCAGGCGGCAGCTGAGCCTGGCCCGTGCGTCTGCGTTTAGCACAGGTGCGCCCATCCCGGTGGCCCGGCAGGCCTGCAGAGGCAGTGGGAAGGGCCCCCCCCCCCCCTGGCAGCCGGTAGCCGGCTGTGCCGTGCAGTGCTGTCCTGTGCGCTGCCTTTCGAAGGTAGTTAGCCTTAATTCCCATTGCAGTACCTCCAGGACCGGTGCACTACTCTCTCTTAGGGCCCGTTCAGATCGCAAATGCGGATGGCCATGCATGCGGAACGCACGCCATCCGCGTTTGTGTGCGTTGCGTGGCTGATCCCATCACTGAAAAGTGAATGGGACAGCCGCGCGTTTTGACAAAATCTGGGCGCAGCATGCGTTCCCGGAACGCATGCAGTGTGAACATCAGACAGTGCACTCTATGCACTGTCGGATGTCGTGCGTGTCTGCCTCCTGCACGCGTTTCCAAAACGCGGCTGGAAACGCGTGCAGTCTGAACGGGCCCTGTCTGGTGTCAAAAAACAGATCAAAACCCAGCTGACTAACAAAGTGAAGTGAAGTCAAGTGGAGAAAGCAAGTGCTCCTCTGCAAAGTGAATTTCCCAGTAGAAAGTGCTGATTTGTCCTGCCTGCTGTGCGCTCTATTTCTGTGCTGCTACTGCTGGGTGCAGGATACAGTTAAAATCCTCAATAAAAACATTGTTTCAAGTCAAGTCTGCCTTCTTTGTGCATCTGTGTCATTTATTAAGTGAGTCTGTATTTCACCTGGCTATAAGAACCCCAAAACAGGCATGAATAGAAGGTAGGAGGGGAAAAAAAAAAAAAAAACGACCAAAAAAACGATTTTTTTTTTCCTATTAAATTTTGCTTTGGATGAACTCTACTAGCGCTACCCTACCCAGTTGCTGTGTCGCAAAAAAAATCCATGGCCGGACCACTTTCCCTCATGTTTGCAAGAGAAAGAGCAGCAGCATCCCTCCCCTGGAGAGCTGCCAGCGGACTGGCAGGCAGAGCCCTGGCTGCAGCCCCTTATATAGCCTGGGCCCAGGACATTGTGACATCATCGGGTGACTTCCTGTGAGCACCTGCTCAGGTGCCTGCATCAGTGGCAGGCTTTGAGTGTATGTAATCAGGCGGCAGCTGAGCCTGGCCCGTGCGTCTGCGTTTAGCACAGGTGCGCCCATCCCGGTGGCCCGGCAGGCCTGCAGAGGCAGTGGGAAGGGCCCCCCCCCCCCCTGGCAGCCGGTAGCCGGCTGTGCCGTGCAGTGCTGTCCTGTGCGCTGCCTTTCGAAGGTAGTTAGCCTTAATTCCCATTGCAGTACCTCCAGGACCGGTGCACTACTCTCTCTTAGGGCCCGTTCAGATCGCAAATGCGGATGGCCATGCATGCGGAACGCACGCCATCCGCGTTTGTGTGCGTTGCGTGGCTGATCCCATCACTGAAAAGTGAATGGGACAGCCGCGCGTTTTGACAAAATCTGGGCGCAGCATGCGTTCCCGGAACGCATGCAGTGTGAACATCAGACAGTGCACTCTATGCACTGTCGGATGTCGTGCGTGTCTGCCTCCTGCACGCGTTTCCAAAACGCGGCTGGAAACGCGTGCAGTCTGAACGGGCCCTGTCTGGTGTCAAAAAACAGATCAAAACCCAGCTGACTAACAAAGTGAAGTGAAGTCAAGTGGAGAAAGCAAGTGCTCCTCTGCAAAGTGAATTTCCCAGTAGAAAGTGCTGATTTGTCCTGCCTGCTGTGCGCTCTATTTCTGTGCTGCTACTGCTGGGTGCAGGATACAGTTAAAATCCTCAATAAAAACATTGTTTCAAGTCAAGTCTGCCTTCTTTGTGCATCTGTGTCATTTATTAAGTGAGTCTGTATTTCACCTGGCTATAAGAACCCCAAAACAGGCATGAATAGAAGGTAGGAGGGGAAAAAAAAAAAAAACGACCAAAAAAACGATTTTTTTTTTCCTATTAAATTTTGCTTTGGATGAACTCTACTAGCGCTACCCTACCTAGTTGCTGTGTCGCAAAAAAAATCCATGGCCGGACCACTTTCCCTCATGTTTGCAAGAGAAAGAGCAGCAGCATCCCTCCCCTGGAGAGCTGCCAGCGGACTGGCAGGCAGAGCCCTGGCTGCAGCCCCTTATATAGCCTGGGCCCAGGACATTGTGACATCATCGGGTGACTTCCTGTGAGCACCTGCTCAGGTGCCTGCATCAGTGGCAGGCTTTGAGTGTATGTAATCAGGCGGCAGCTGAGCCTGGCCCGTGCGTCTGCGTTTAGCACAAGTGCGCCCATCCCGGTGGCCCGGCAGGCCTGCAGAGGCAGTGGGAAGGGCCCCCCCCCCCTGGCAGCCGGTAGCCGGCTGTGCCGTGCAGTGCTGTCCTGTGCGCTGCCTTTCGAAGGTAGTTAGCCTTAATTCCCATTGCAGTACCTCCAGGACCGGTGCACTACTCTCTCTTAGGGCCCGTTCAGATCGCAAATGCGGATGGCCATGCATGCGGAACGCACGCCATCCGCGTTTGTGTGCGTTGCGTGGCTGATCCCATCACTGAAAAGTGAATGGGACAGCCGCGCGTTTTGACAAAATCTGGGCGCAGCATGCGTTCCCGGAACGCATGCAGTGTGAACATCAGACAGTGCACTCTATGCACTGTCGGATGTCGTGCGTGTCTGCCTCCTGCACGCGTTTCCAAAACGCGGCTGGAAACGCGTGCAGTCTGAACGGGCCCTGTCTGGTGTCAAAAAACAGATCAAAACCCAGCTGACTAACAAAGTGAAGTGAAGTCAAGTGGAGAAAGCAAGTGCTCCTCTGCAAAGTGAATTTCCCAGTAGAAAGTGCTGATTTGTCCTGCCTGCTGTGCGCTCTATTTCTGTGCTGCTACTGCTGGGTGCAGGATACAGTTAAAATCCTCAATAAAAACATTGTTTCAAGTCAAGTCTGCCTTCTTTGTGCATCTGTGTCATTTATTAAGTGAGTCTGTATTTCACCTGGCTATAAGAACCCCAAAACAGGCATGAATAGAAGGTAGGAGGGGAAAAAAAAAAAAAAAACGACCAAAAAAACGATTTTTTTTTTCCTATTAAATTTTGCTTTGGATGAACTCTACTAGCGCTACCCTACCCAGTTGCCGTGTCGCAAAAAAAATCCATGGCCGGACCACTTTCCCTCATGTTTGCAAGAGAAAGAGCAGCAGCATCCCTCCCCTGGAGAGCTGCCAGCGGACTGGCAGGCAGAGCCCTGGCTGCAGCCCCTTATATAGCCTGGGCCCAGGACATTGTGACATCATCGGGTGACTTCCTGTGAGCACCTGCTCAGGTGCCTGCATCAGTGGCAGGCTTTGAGTGTATGTAATCAGGCGGCAGCTGAGCCTGGCCCGTGCGTCTGCGTTTAGCACAGGTGCGCCCATCCCGGTGGCCCGGCAGGCCTGCAGAGGCAGTGGGAAGGGCCCCCCCCCCCCCTGGCAGCCGGTAGCCGGCTGTGCCGTGCAGTGCTGTCCTGTGCGCTGCCTTTCGAAGGTAGTTAGCCTTAATTCCCATTGCAGTACCTCCAGGACCGGTGCACTACTCTCTCTTAGGGCCCGTTCAGATCGCAAATGCGGATGGCCATGCATGCGGAACGCACGCCATCCGCGTTTGTGTGCGTTGCGTGGCTGATCCCATCACTGAAAAGTGAATGGGACAGCCGCGCGTTTTGACAAAATCTGGGCGCAGCATGCGTTCCCGGAACGCATGCAGTGTGAACATCAGACAGTGCACTCTATGCACTGTCGGATGTCGTGCGTGTCTGCCTCCTGCACGCGTTTCCAAAACGCGGCTGGAAACGCGTGCAGTCTGAACGGGCCCTGTCTGGTGTCAAAAAACAGATCAAAACCCAGCTGACTAACAAAGTGAAGTGAAGTCAAGTGGAGAAAGCAAGTGCTCCTCTGCAAAGTGAATTTCCCAGTAGAAAGTGCTGATTTGTCCTGCCTGCTGTGCGCTCTATTTCTGTGCTGCTACTGCTGGGTGCAGGATACAGTTAAAATCCTCAATAAAAACATTGTTCAAGTCAAGTCTGCCTTCTTTGTGCATCTGTGTCATTTATTAAGTGAGTCTGTATTTCACCTGGCTATAAGAACCCCAAAACAGGCATGAATAGAAGGTAGGAGGGGAAAAAAAAAAAAAAAACGACCAAAAAAACGATTTTTTTTTTCCTATTAAATTTTGCTTTGGATGAACTCTACTAGCGCTACCCTACCCAGTTGCTGTGTCGCAAAAAAAATCCATGGCCGGACCACTTTCCCTCATGTTTGCAAGAGAAAGAGCAGCAGCATCCCTCCCCTGGAGAGCTGCCAGCGGACTGGCAGGCAGAGCCCTGGCTGCAGCCCCTTATATAGCCTGGGCCCAGGACATTGTGACATCATCGGGTGACTTCCTGTGAGCACCTGCTCAGGTGCCTGCATCAGTGGCAGGCTTTGAGTGTATGTAATCAGGCGGCAGCTGAGCCTGGCCCGTGCGTCTGCGTTTAGCACAGGTGCGCCCATCCCGGTGGCCCGGCAGGCCTGCAGAGGCAGTGGGAAGGGCCCCCCCCCCCCCCCTGGCAGCCGGTAGCCGGCTGTGCCGTGCAGTGCTGTCCTGTGCGCTGCCTTTCGAAGGTAGTTAGCCTTAATTCCCATTGCAGTACCTCCAGGACCGGTGCACTACTCTCTCTTAGGGCCCGTTCAGATCGCAAATGCGGATGGCCATGCATGCGGAACGCACGCCATCCGCGTTTGTGTGCGTTGCGTGGCTGATCCCATCACTGAAAAGTGAATGGGACAGCCGCGCGTTTTGACAAAATCTGGGCGCAGCATGCGTTCCCGGAACGCATGCAGTGTGAACATCAGACAGTGCACTCTATGCACTGTCGGATGTCGTGCGTGTCTGCCTCCTGCACGCGTTTCCAAAACGCGGCTGGAAACGCGTGCAGTCTGAACGGGCCCTGTCTGGTGTCAAAAAACAGATCAAAACCCAGCTGACTAACAAAGTGAAGTGAAGTCAAGTGGAGAAAGCAAGTGCTCCTCTGCAAAGTGAATTTCCCAGTAGAAAGTGCTGATTTGTCCTGCCTGCTGTGCGCTCTATTTCTGTGCTGCTACTGCTGGGTGCAGGATACAGTTAAAATCCTCAATAAAAACATTGTTTCAAGTCAAGTCTGCCTTCTTTGTGCATCTGTGTCATTTATTAAGTGAGTCTGTATTTCACCTGGCTATAAGAACCCCAAAACAGGCATGAATAGAAGGTAGGAGGGGGAAAAAAAAAAAAAAACGACCAAAAAAACGATTTTTTTTTTCCTATTAAATTTTGCTTTGGATGAACTCTACTAGCGCTACCCTACCCAGTTGCTGTGTCGCAAAAAAAATCCATGGCCGGACCACTTTCCCTCATGTTTGCAAGAGAAAGAGCAGCAGCATCCCTCCCCTGGAGAGCTGCCAGCGGACTGGCAGGCAGAGCCCTGGCTGCAGCCCCTTATATAGCCTGGGCCCAGGACATTGTGACATCATCGGGTGACTTCCTGTGAGCACCTGCTCAGGTGCCTGCATCAGTGGCAGGCTTTGAGTGTATGTAATCAGGCGGCAGCTGAGCCTGGCCCGTGCGTCTGCGTTTAGCACAGGTGCGCCCATCCCGGTGGCCCGGCAGGCCTGCAGAGGCAGTGGGAAGGGCCCCCCCCCCCCTGGCAGCCGGTAGCCGGCTGTGCCGTGCAGTGCTGTCCTGTGCGCTGCCTTTCGAAGGTAGTTAGCCTTAATTCCCATTGCAGTACCTCCAGGACCGGTGCACTACTCTCTCTTAGGGCCCGTTCAGATCGCAAATGCGGATGGCCATGCATGCGGAACGCACGCCATCCGCGTTTGTGTGCGTTGCGTGGCTGATCCCATCACTGAAAAGTGAATGGGACAGCCGCGCGTTTTGACAAAATCTGGGCGCAGCATGCGTTCCCGGAACGCATGCAGTGTGAACATCAGACAGTGCACTCTATGCACTGTCGGATGTCGTGCGTGTCTGCCTCCTGCACGCGTTTCCAAAACGCGGCTGGAAACGCGTGCAGTCTGAACGGGCCCTGTCTGGTGTCAAAAAACAGATCAAAACCCAGCTGACTAACAAAGTGAAGTGAAGTCAAGTGGAGAAAGCAAGTGCTCCTCTGCAAAGTGAATTTCCCAGTAGAAAGTGCTGATTTGTCCTGCCTGCTGTGCGCTCTATTTCTGTGCTGCTACTGCTGGGTGCAGGATACAGTTAAAATCCTCAATAAAAACATTGTTTCAAGTCAAGTCTGCCTTCTTTGTGCATCTGTGTCATTTATTAAGTGAGTCTGTATTTCACCTGGCTATAAGAACCCCAAAACAGGCATGAATAGAAGGTAGGAGGGGAAAAAAAAAAAAAAAACGACCAAAAAAACGATTTTTTTTTTCCTATTAAATTTTGCTTTGGATGAACTCTACTAGCGCTACCCTACCCAGTTGCTGTGTCGCAAAAAAAATCCATGGCCGGACCACTTTCCCTCATGTTTGCAAGAGAAAGAGCAGCAGCATCCCTCCCCTGGAGAGCTGCCAGCGGACTGGCAGGCAGAGCCCTGGCTGCAGCCCCTTATATAGCCTGGGCCCAGGACATTGTGACATCATCGGGTGACTTCCTGTGAGCACCTGCTCAGGTGCCTGCATCAGTGGCAGGCTTTGAGTGTATGTAATCAGGCGGCAGCTGAGCCTGGCCCGTGCGTCTGCGTTTAGCACAGGTGCGCCCATCCCGGTGGCCCGGCAGGCCTGCAGAGGCAGTGGGAAGGGCCCCCCCCCCCCTGGCAGCCGGTAGCCGGCTGTGCCGTGCAGTGCTGTCCTGTGCGCTGCCTTTCGAAGGTAGTTAGCCTTAATTCCCATTGCAGTACCTCCAGGACCGGTGCACTACTCTCTCTTAGGGCCCGTTCAGATCGCAAATGCGGATGGCCATGCATGCGGAACGCACGCCATCCGCGTTTGTGTGCGTTGCGTGGCTGATCCCATCACTGAAAAGTGAATGGGACAGCCGCGCGTTTTGACAAAATCTGGGCGCAGCATGCGTTCCCGGAACGCATGCAGTGTGAACATCAGACAGTGCACTCTATGCACTGTCGGATGTCGTGCGTGTCTGCCTCCTGCACGCGTTTCCAAAACG
The DNA here is from genome assembly GCF_040937935.1 of Hyperolius riggenbachi. NCBI lineage: Eukaryota > Metazoa > Chordata > Amphibia > Anura > Hyperoliidae > Hyperolius > Hyperolius riggenbachi. Next base: position 53,152 of record NW_027152416.1, on the reverse strand, counting down.
CGGCTGGAAACGCGTGCAGTCTGAACGGGCCCTGTCTGGTGTCAAAAAACAGATCAAAACCCAGCTGACTAACAAAGTGAAGTGAAGTCAAGTGGAGAAAGCAAGTGCTCCTCTGCAAAGTGAATTTCCCAGTAGAAAGTGCTGATTTGTCCTGCCTGCTGTGCGCTCTATTTCTGTGCTGCTACTGCTGGGTGCAGGATACAGTTAAAATCCTCAATAAAAACATTGTTTCAAGTCAAGTCTGCCTTCTTTGTGCATCTGTGTCATTTATTAAGTGAGTCTGTATTTCACCTGGCTATAAGAACCCCAAAACAGGCATGAATAGAAGGTAGGAGGGGAAAAAAAAAAAAAAAACGACCAAAAAAACGATTTTTTTTTTCCTATTAAATTTTGCTTTGGATGAACTCTACTAGCGCTACCCTACCCAGTTGCTGTGTCGCAAAAAAAATCCATGGCCGGACCACTTTCCCTCATGTTTGCAAGAGAAAGAGCAGCAGCATCCCTCCCCTGGAGAGCTGCCAGCGGACTGGCAGGCAGAGCCCTGGCTGCAGCCCCTTATATAGCCTGGGCCCAGGACATTGTGACATCATCGGGTGACTTCCTGTGAGCACCTGCTCAGGTGCCTGCATCAGTGGCAGGCTTTGAGTGTATGTAATCAGGCGGCAGCTGAGCCTGGCCCGTGCGTCTGCGTTTAGCATAGGTGCGCCCATCCCGGTGGCCCGGCAGGCCTGCAGAGGCAGTGGGAAGGGCCCCCCCCCCTGGCAGCCGGTAGCCGGCTGTGCCGTGCAGTGCTGTCCTGTGCGCTGCCTTTCGAAGGTAGTTAGCCTTAATTCCCATTGCAGTACCTCCAGGACCGGTGCACAACTCTCTCTTAGGGCCCGTTCAGATCGCAAATGCGGATGGCCATGCATGCGGAACGCACGCCATCCGCGTTTGTGTGCGTTGCGTGGCTGATCCCATCACTGAAAAGTGAATGGGACAGCCGTGCGTTTTGACAAAATCTGGGCGCAGCATGCGTTCCCGGAACGCATGCAGTGTGAACATCAGACAGTGCACTCTATGCACTGTCGGATGTCGTGCGTGTCTGCCTCCTGCACGCGTTTCCAAAACGCGGCTGGAAACGCGTGCAGTCTGAACGGGCCCTGTCTGGTGTCAAAAAACAGATCAAAACCCAGCTGACTAACAAAGTGAAGTGAAGTCAAGTGGAGAAAGCAAGTGCTCCTCTGCAAAGTGAATTTCCCAGTAGAAAGTGCTGATTTGTCCTGCCTGCTGTGCGCTCTATTTCTGTGCTGCTACTGCTGGGTGCAGGATACAGTTAAAATCCTCAATAAAAACATTGTTTCAAGTCAAGTCTGCCTTCTTTGTGCATCTGTGTCATTTATTAAGTGAGTCTGTATTTCACCTGGCTATAAGAACCCCAAAACAGGCATGAATGGAAGGTAGGAGGGGGAAAAAAAAAAAAACGACCAAAAAAACGATTTTTTTTTTCCTATTAAATTTTGCTTTGGATGAACTCTACTAGCGCTACCCTACCCAGTTGCTGTGTCGCAAAAAAAATCCATGGCCGGACCACTTTCCCTCATGTTTGCAAGAGAAAGAGCAGCAGCATCCCTCCCCTGGAGAGCTGCCAGCGGACTGGCAGGCAGAGCCCTGGCTGCAGCCCCTTATATAGCCTGGGCCCAGGACATTGTGACATCATCGGGTGACTTCCTGTGAGCACCTGCTCAGGTGCCTGCATCAGTGGCAGGCTTTGAGTGTATGTAATCAGGCGGCAGCTGAGCCTGGCCCGTGCGTCTGCGTTTAGCACAGGTGCGCCCATCCCGGTGGCCCGGCAGGCCTGCAGAGGCAGTGGGAAGGCCCCCCCCCCCCCCCCCCCCTGGCAGCCGGTAGCCGGCTGTGCCGTGCAGTGCTGTCCTGTGCGCTGCCTTTCGAAGGTAGTTAGCCTTAATTCCCATTGCAGTACCTCCAGGACCGGTGCACTACTCTCTCTTAGGGCCCGTTCAGATCGCAAATGCGGATGGCCATGCATGCGGAACGCACGCCATCCGCGTTTGTGTGCGTTGCGTGGCTGATCCCATCACTGAAAAGTGAATGGGACAGCCGCGCGTTTTGACAAAATCTGGGCGCAGCATGCGTTCCCGGAACGCATGCAGTGTGAACATCAGACAGTGCACTCTATGCACTGTCGGATGTCGTGCGTGTCTGCCTCCTGCACGCGTTTCCAAAACGCGGCTGGAAACGCGTGCAGTCTGAACGGGCCCTGTCTGGTGTCAAAAAACAGATCAAAACCCAGCTGACTAACAAAGTGAAGTGAAGTCAAGTGGAGAAAGCAAGTGCTCCTCTGCAAAGTGAATTTCCCAGTAGAAAGTGCTGATTTGTCCTGCCTGCTGTGCGCTCTATTTCTGTGCTGCTACTGCTGGGTGCAGGATACAGTTAAAATCCTCAATAAAAACATTGTTTCAAGTCAAGTCTGCCTTCTTTGTGCATCTGTGTCATTTATTAAGTGAGTCTGTATTTCACCTGGCTATAAGAACCCCAAAACAGGCATGAATAGAAGGTAGGAGGGGAAAAAAAAAACGACCAAAAAAACGATTTTTTTTTTCCTATTAAATTTTGCTTTGGATGAACTCTACTAGCGCTACCCTACCCAGTTGCTGTGTCGCAAAAAAAATCCATGGCCGGACCACTTTCCCTCATGTTTGCAAGAGAAAGAGCAGCAGCATCCCTCCCCTGGAGAGCTGCCAGCGGACTGGCAGGCAGAGCCCTGGCTGCAGCCCCTTATATAGCCTGGGCCCAGGACATTGTGACATCATCGGGTGACTTCCTGTGAGCACCTGCTCAGGTGCCTGCATCAGTGGCAGGCTTTGAGTGTATGTAATCAGGCGGCAGCTGAGCCTGGCCCGTGCGTCTGCGTTTAGCACAGGTGCGCCCATCCCGGTGGCCCGGCAGGCCTGCAGAGGCAGTGGGAAGGCCCCCCCCCCCCCCCCTGGCAGCCGGTAGCCGGCTGTGCCGTGCAGTGCTGTCCTGTGCGCTGCCTTTCGAAGGTAGTTAGCCTTAATTCCCATTGCAGTACCTCCAGGACCGGTGCACTACTCTCTCTTAGGGCCCGTTCAGATCGCAAATGCGGATGGCCATGCATGCGGAACGCACGCCATCCGCGTTTGTGTGCGTTGCGTGGCTGATCCCATCACTGAAAAGTGAATGGGACAGCCGCGCGTTTTGACAAAATCTGGGCGCAGCATGCGTTCCCGGAACGCATGCAGTGTGAACATCAGACAGTGCACTCTATGCACTGTCGGATGTCGTGCGTGTCTGCCTCCTGCACGCGTTTCCAAAACGCGGCTGGAAACGCGTGCAGTCTGAACGGGCCCTGTCTGGTGTCAAAAAACAGATCAAAACCCAGCTGACTAACAAAGTGAAGTGAAGTCAAGTGGAGAAAGCAAGTGCTCCTCTGCAAAGTGAATTTCCCAGTAGAAAGTGCTGATTTGTCCTGCCTGCTGTGCGCTCTATTTCTGTGCTGCTACTGCTGGGTGCAGGATACAGTTAAAATCCTCAATAAAAACATTGTTTCAAGTCAAGTCTGCCTTCTTTGTGCATCTGTGTCATTTATTAAGTGAGTCTGTATTTCACCTGGCTATAAGAACCCCAAAACAGGCATGAATAGAAGGTAGGAGGGGGAAAAAAAAAAAAAAACGACCAAAAAAACGATTTTTTTTTCCTATTAAATTTTGCTTTGGATGAACTCTACTAGCGCTACCCTACCCGGTTGTAGTGTTGGGCGAACATCTAGATGTTCGGGTTCGGGCCGAACAGGCCGAACATGGCCGCGATGTTCGGGTGTTCGACCCGAACTCCGAACATAATGGAAGTCAATGGGGACCCGAACTTTTGTGGTTTGTAAAGCCTCCTTACATGCTACATACCCCAAATTTACAGGGTATGTGCACCTTGGGAGTGGGTACAAGAGGAAAAAAAATTTAGCAAAAAGAGCTTATAGTTTTTGAGAAAATCGATTTTAAAGTTTCAAAGGGAAAACTGTCTTTTAAATGCGGGAAATGTCTGTTTTCTTTGCACAGGTAACATGCTTTTTGTCGGCATGCAGTCATAAATGTAATACATATAAGAGGTTCCAGGAAAAGGGACCGGTAATGCTAACCCAGCAGCAGCACACGTGATGGAACAGGAGGAGGGTGGCGCAGGAGGAGAAGGCCACGCTTTGAGACACAACAACCCAGGCCTTGCATGAGGACAAAAAGCGTGCGGATAGCATGCTTTGTACCGCCATGTAGTCATAAATGTAATAAAGATAAGAGGTTCCATAAACAGGGACCGGCAACGGTAACCCAGCAGCAGCAGCAGCAGCAGCACACGTGATGGAACAGGAGGAGGCGCAGGAGGAGAAGGCCACGCTTTGTGAGACACAACAACCCAGGCCTTGCATGAGGACAAAAAGCGTGCGGATAGCATGCTTTGTACCGCCATGTAGTCATAAATGTAATAAAGATAAGAGGTTCCATAAACAGGGACCGGCAACGGTAACCCAGCAGCAGCAGCAGCAGCAGCAGCACACGTGATGGAACAGGAGGAGGCGCAGGAGGAGAAGGCCACGCTTTGTGAGACACAACAACCCAGGCCTTGCATGAGGACAAAAAGCGTGCGGATAGCATGCTTTGTACCGCCATGTAGTCATAAATGTAATAAAGATAAGAGGTTCCATAAACAGGGACCGGCAACGGTAACCCAGCAGCAGCAGCAGCAGCAGCAGCACACGTGATGGAACAGGAGGAGGCGCAGGAGGAGAAGGCCACGCTTTGTGAGACACAACAACCCAGGCCTTGCATGAGGACAAAAAGCGTGCGGATATAGCAGCAATGCTTTTTGCCGCCATGCAGTCATAAATGTAATACAGATGAGAGGTTCAATAAACAGGGACCGGAAACGCTAAACCATCCCAGATGTTCATCGGTCATGTTACTTGGTTGGGGTCCAGGAGTGTTGCGTAGTCGTTTCCAATCCAGGATTGATTCATTTTAATTTGAGTCAGACGGTCTGCATTTTCTGTGGAGAGGCGGATACGCCGATCTGTGATGATGCCTCCGGCAGCACTGAAACAGCGTTCCGACATAACGCTGGCTGCCGGGCAAGCCAGCACCTCTATTGCGTACATTGCCAGTTCGTGCCAGGTGTCTAGCTTCATGCCCGGTTTCAGGTCCAGCGGTGCCAGCCACAAATCCGTCTGTTCCTTTATTCCCCTCCAAATTTCCTCCCCTGTGTGCTGCTTATCCCCAAGGCAGATCAGCTTCAGCAACGCTTGCTGACGCATGCCAACAGCTGTGCTGCACTGCTTCCACGATCCTACTGCTGCTGGTGCTGGGTTAGCATTTCCGGATGAGGTACAGCTTTGAGATGCGTTGGAGGAGAAGGAGTCAGAGAGGTAGGTGCTGCTGTTGTTATCCAGCTGTTTGCGGCGTGGGCAACACCCGCGCCGTAGCAGGTGAGGAATCGCTGCCAGGCTCCACAAGGTTCACCCAGTGCGCGGTAAGGGAGATGTATCGACCCTGGCCGAACGCACTCGTCCAGGTGTCAGTGGTGAGGTGAACCTTGCAGGCAACGGCATTCTTCAAGCTTCGGGTTATTTAGCTGACCACGTGCTCATGCAACTCAGGCACTGCAGAGCGCGCAAAGTGGTAGCGGCTGGGAACCACGTAACGTGGGATGGCCACTGACATCATGCCCTTGAAGCTGTTTGTCTCCACCACTCGATATGGCAGCATTTCGCAGGCCAGAAGCTTGGCTATGCTGGCTGGCTGTTACTGCCACGGCCCGGGGGTCATTTGCTGGCAATTTCCTCTTGTGCTCAAACATCTCAGAGACAGACAACTCAACCGTAGCGCTGCACACCGAAGGGCTGTTGGTTGTTGTGTTTGATGAACACTGGGAGACCTCAAGAGCACTAGTCCGGAAAGTGACAGTGTCAGCATCGTCTGATGTTTGTGAATGTTGTGAACCACGCAATGGCTGGGCTACTGCTGCTGCTGAGGCGGGTCTGGTGGTGAGTCTGGTGAACCCAAGGGAGGCAGTGTTGCTGGTGGTACCCTGTCCTGCCGCGTTTGCCCACAGAGTGGGATGTTTGGATAGAATGTGGCGGCTCATGCTGGTGGTGGAGAGGTTGTTAATACTTTTCCCCCTGCTCAGGCGGGTCTTGCACACCTTGCAAATCGCCATGGTAACATCCTCAGTGCAGTCTTCAAAGAAAGCCCAGACTTTAACTGGCTGAGGACTCGGACCTCGTGCGTGATGTGCTGGTGCTGCTTAACCCACTGCTGGACGCTTGAGAGGTCATCCAAGTAATTATCTGGTCCTGTTCTTTTGGATCTGTGAGGGTTGTTGTCCTGGACAACATGGGCAGTATTGAGTGGGTTTTCTTGGGTGCTCCCCTGTGGCCTGTACGTGAACCGTCAGGGGAAACACCTCTTCCCTTGCCCCTCCCTCTTTCACCGGATTTCTTCCTCATTTCACTTATCCTTAAAGTACACGCTGACTGGCAGCAGTACAGTGGCAGTACAGAAATGCTATACAGTGGTGGGTGAGCGGTGTACCACTATTGTCAGCAGTGACACAGAGCACAATGCTATACAGTGGCGGGTGAGCGGTGTACTACTGTTCCCAGCAGACACAGAGTGGAAGTAAACACAATGCTATATAGTGTGGCTGAGCCGTGTACACAGAGTGGCATTAAACACAATGCTATATAGTCTGCTATATAGTCACCCCGAACAGGGTGATGTTCTGCAGAACCCAAACAGTGGCAAACACTGTTCGCCCAACACTACTGGGAGGGAACGCAGATTTTAGTACCTAAACACACGATACAACATGTTTTCCGGGGTCGGACTCTGAGGCACATACAGATGGTCCCGATCATCATCCTCATCATACAACTCTTCTCCTGAGTCTGACCCACCCACCACCTCTGCCACCCCAACATCCCCAGACACAGACCCCTCATCGTCCTCAACATTAACTTGGGATGCTGGCCTGAGCCAGACCTCCTCCTCCACATCAGGCCCCATCATCTCCTCAATGGCAGCCCTCATTAATCGCTCTGGCGACGGACTGATGGACACAACGTTCTCCTCCGGGGAGGGCTGCTGCTGACCACTGGCTGCTGGGGTGGATGTTATAGCTTGCGTGGGGCGTTGGCTGTTGCTGTTGTTGGGAGTGCTGCTCACAGCGGAGGTCTCTGGGGAACTCATGTTGAGCTCATATAGTGGTTGACGGTGAGTGGAGTATTACTGATCCCAGCAATATACACACTGACTGGCAGAGTACGCAATGCTATATAGTGTGGCTGAGCGGTGTACACAGAGTGGCAGTAAACACAATGCTATATAGTCTGGCTGAGCGAGCGGTGTACTACTGTTCCCAGCAGAATCAGAGTGGCAGTAAACAATGGTATATAGTCTGGCTGAGCGAGCGGTGTACTACTGTTCCCAGCAGAATCAGAGTGGCAGTAAACAATGGTATATAGTCTGGCTGAGCGGTGTACACAGAGTGTCAGTAAACAATGGTATATAGTCTGGCTGAGCGAGCGGTGTACTACTGTTCCCAGCAGAATCAGAGTGGCAGTAAACAATGGTATATAGTCTGGCTGAGCGGTGTACACAGAGTGTCAGTAAACAATGGTATATAGTCTGGCTGAGCGGTGTACACACAATGCTATATAGTCTGCTATATAGTGTCAGTAAACAATGGTATATAGTCTGGCTGAGCGAGCGGTGTACTACTGTTCCCAGCAGAATCAGAGTGGCAGTAAACAATGGTATATAGTCTGGCTGAGCGGTGTACACAGAGTTTCAGTAAACAATGGTATATAGTCTGGCTGAGCGGTGTACACAGAGTGTCAGTAAACAATGGTATATAGTCTGGCTGAGCGGTGTACACAGAGTGGCAGTAAACACAATGCTATATAGTCTGGCTGAGCGAGCGGTGTACTACTGTTCCCAGCAGAATCAGAGTGGCAGTAAACAATGGTATATAGTCTGGCTGAGCGGTGTACACAGAGTGTCAGTAAACAATGGTATATAGTCTGGCTGAGCGGTGTACACAGAGTGTCAGTAAACAATGGTATATAGTCTGGCTGAGCGGTGTACACAGAGTGGCAGTAAACACAATGCTATATACTCTGGCTGAGCGAGCGGTGTACTACTGTTCCCAGCAGACACAGAACAGTAAACAGAATGCTATATAGTGTGGCTGAGCGAGCGGTGTACCACTATTCCCAGCAGACACAGAACAGTAAACAGAATGCTATATAGTGTGGCTGAGCGAGCGGTGTACCACTATTCCCAGCAGACACAGAACAGTAAACAGAATGCTATATAGTGTGGCTGAGCGAGCGGTGTACCACTATTCCAAACAGACACAGAACAGTGAACAGAATGCTATATAGTGTGGCTGAGCGAGCGGTGTACCACTATTCCCAGCAGACACAGAGTGGCAGTAAACAGAATGCTATATAGTGTGGCTGAGCGAGGTACACAGAGTGGCAGTAAACAGAATGCTATATAGTGTGGCTGAGCAAGCGGTGTACTACTATTCCCAGCAGACACAGAGTGGCAGTAAACAGAATGCTATATAGTGTGGCTGAGCGAGGTACACAGAGTGGCAGTAAACAGAATGCTATATAGTGTGGCTGAGCAAGCGGTGTACTACTGTTCCCAGCAGTGACACAATGACAGGGGGGACCCTGGCTAGCGTGGCTGGAGCGCGAACTACCCTGCCTGCCTACCCAAAGCTAAACCCACAGACAAATGGCGGAGATATGACGTGGTTCGGGTATTTATTTACCCGAACCACGTGACCGTTCGGCCAATCAGAGCGCGTTCGGGTCCGAACCACGTGACCCGTTCGGCCAATCACAGCGCTAGCCGAACGTTCGGGGAACGTTCGGCCATGCGCTCTTAGTTCGGCCATGTGGCCGAACGGTTTGGCCGAGCACCGTCAGGTGTTCGGCCGAACTCGAACATCACCCGAACAGGGTGATGTTCTGCAGAACCCGAACAGTGGCGAACACTGTTCGCCCAACACTACCCAGTTGCTGTGTCGCAAAAAAAATCCATGGCCGGACCACTTTCCCTCATGTTTGCAAGAGAAAGAGCAGCAGCATCCCTCCCCTGGAGAGCTGCCAGCGGACTGGCAGGCAGAGCCCTGGCTGCAGCCCCTTATATAGCCTGGGCCCAGGACATTGTGACATCATCGGGTGACTTCCTGTGAGCACCTGCTCAGGTGCCTGCATCAGTGGCAGGCTTTGAGTGTATGTAATCAGGCGGCAGCTGAGCCTGGCCCGTGCGTCTGCGTTTAGCACAAGTGCGCCCATCCCGGTGGCCCGGCAGGCCTGCAGAGGCAGTGGGAAGGGCCCCCCCCCCCCTGGCAGCCGGTAGCCGGCTGTGCCGTGCAGTGCTGTCCTGTGCGCTGCCTTTGGAAGGTAGTTAGCCTTAATTCCCATTGCAGTACCTCCAGGACCGGTGCACTACTCTCTCTTAGGGCCCGTTCAGATCGCAAATGCGGATGGCCATGCATGCGGAACGCACGCCATCCGCGTTTGTGTGCGTTGCGTGGCTGATCCCATCACTGAAAAGTGAATGGGACAGCCGCGCGTTTTGACAAAATCTGGGCGCAGCATGCGTTCCCGGAACGCATGCAGTGTGAACATCAGACAGTGCACTCTATGCACTGTCGGATGTCGTGCGTGTCTGCCTCCTGCACGCGTTTCCAAAACGCGGCTGGAAACGCGTGCAGTCTGAACGGGCCCTGTCTGGTGTCAAAAAACAGATCAAAACCCAGCTGACTAACAAAGTGAAGTGAAGTCAAGTGGAGAAAGCAAGTGCTCCTCTGCAAAGTGAATTTCCCAGTAGAAAGTGCTGATTTGTCCTGCCTGCTGTGCGCTCTATTTCTGTGCTGCTACTGCTGGGTGCAGGAAACAGTTAAAATCCTCAATAAAAACATTGTTTCAAGTCAAGTCTGCCTTCTTTGTGCATCTGTGTCATTTATTAAGTGAGTCTGTATTTCACCTGGCTATAAGAACCCCAAAACAGGCATGAATAGAAGGTAGGAGGGGAAAAAAAAAAAAAAACGACCAAAAAAACGATTTTTTTTTTCCTATTAACCAGTTCACCCCCAAGGGTTTTTATCCTAATGGACCAGAGCAATTTTCAGTTGTCAGCGCTCCTCCCTTTTATTCCCTAATAACTTTATTACTACTTATCACAAGAAAATGATCTATACCTCGTTTTTTTCGCCACCAATTAGGCTTTCTGTGGATAGTACATTTTGCTAAGAATTTTTTTATTCTAAATGCATTTTAATGAGAAAAACAGGAAAAAAAAAGAAAAAAAATCATTATTTCTCAGTGTTCAGCCTTTATAGTTTTAAAATTAAACATTCTCCTGTGGATAAAACAAACACGTTTTATTTGCCCAGTGGTCCCGATAATTAAACCGTTTAGATTATGTCCCTACCACAATGTATGGCGACAGTATATTATTTTGAAATATAAGTGGTTATTTTTCTGTTTGTTCTGGCCATAATTACAAGCCCCTATGTAATAAATTAAAATTAATTTTCCCCCATAAAATATAGAATAAAAAAAGCTGAGTCCCTAAGGTAACTATTTATTTATTTTTTTTAAGCTGATTTTTTTTTTTTACAAGTGTTTTTTTTGGGGGGGAGGGTTGGAAGTGTAATTTTATTAATGATGTGTATATACTTGAAAATGTATGTATTTTGTAAGTGTAATCTACTTTTTGGCCACAAGATGGCGCTGGTGAACACTCATAGGACGTGTTCACTTTTTTTTTTTTTTTTTTACACACTTTATTAAACTGTTACATTTCCTGTTTATGTGAATGGACGTAGCCGCTGTTCGCGGTCACGTCCATTCACTCCAGGCACTGCGATTGGGTAGAGGACTGTTCAGTCCTCTTCCCCAATCGCCCAGCACGGGATCCCGACGGTAATGGCGGCGGTAGCGGCGGACACACGGCGGTAGCAGCGGCGGGAATGCGCGACGTATTAAAACGTCATGTTGCTGTTAATAGCGGTAAGCATGACGTTTTAATACGTTAGGATGGCGGTAAATGGTTAAATTTTGCTTTGGATGAACTCTACTAGCGCTACCCTACCCAGTTGCTGTGTCGCAAAAAAAATCCATGGCCGGACCACTTTCCCTCATGTTTGCAAGAGAAAGAGCAGCAGCATCCCTCCCCTGGAGAGCTGCCAGCGGACTGGCAGGCAGAGCCCTGGCTGCAGCCCCTTATATAGCCTGGGCCCAGGACATTGTGACATCATCGGGTGACTTCCTGTGAGCACCTGCTCAGGTGCCTGCATCAGTGGCAGGCTTTGAGTGTATGTAATCAGGCGGCAGCTGAGCCTGGCCCGTGCGTCTGCGTTTAGCACAGGTGCGCCCATCCCGGTGGCCCGGCAGGCCTGCAGAGGCAGTGGGAAGGGCCCCCCCCCCCTTGCAGCCGGTAGCCGGCTGTGCCGTGCAGTGCTGTCCTGTGCGCTGCCTTTCGAAGGTAGTTAGCCTTAATTCCCATTGCAGTACCTCCAGGACCGGTGCACTACTCTCTCTTAGGGCCCGTTCAGATCGCAAATGCGGATGGCCATGCATGCGGAACGCACGCCATCCGCGTTTGTGTGCGTTGCGTGGCTGATCCCATCACTGAAAAGTGAATGGGACAGCCGCGCGTTTTGACAAAATCTGGGCGCAGCATGCGTTCCCGGAACGCATGCAGTGTGAACATCAGACAGTGCACTCTATGCACTGTCGGATGTCGTGCGTGTCTGCCTCCTGCACGCGTTTCCAAAACGCGGCTGGAAATGCGTGCAGTCTGAACGGGCCCTGTCTGGTGTCAAAAAACAGATCAAAACCCAGCTGACTAACAAAGTGAAGTGAAGTCAAGTGGAGAAAGCAAGTGCTCCTCTGCAAAGTGAATTTCCCAGTAGAAAGTGCTGATTTGTCCTGCCTGCTGTGCGCTCTATTTCTGTGCTGCTACTGCTGGGTGCAGGATACAGTTAAAATCCTCAATAAAAACATTGTTTCAAGTCAAGTCTGCCTTCTTTGTGCATCTGTGTCATTTATTAAGTGAGTCTGTATTTCACCTGGCTATAAGAACCCCAAAACAGGCATGAATAGAAGGTAGGAGGGGAAAAAAAAAAAAACGACCAAAAAAAACGATTTTTTTTTTCCTATTAAATTTTGCTTTGGATGAACTCTACTAGCGCTACCCTACCCAGTTGCTGTGTCGCAAAAAAAATCCATGGCCGGACCACTTTCCCTCATGTTTGCAAGAGAAAGAGCAGCAGCATCCCTCCCCTGGAGAGCTGCCAGCGGACTGGCAGGCAGAGCCCTGGCTGCAGCCCCTTATATGGCCTGGGCCCAGGACATTGTGACATCATCGGGTGACTTCCTGTGAGCACCTGCTCAGGTGCCTGCATCAGTGGCAGGCTTTGAGTGTATGTAATCAGGCGGCAGCTGAGCCTGGCCCGTGCGTCTGCGTTTAGCACAGGTGCGCCCATCCCGGTGGCCCGGCAGGCCTGCAGAGGCAGTGGGAAGGCCCCCCCCCCCCCCCCCCCTGGCAGCCGGTAGCCGGCTGTGCCGTGCAGTGCTGTCCTGTGCGCTGCCTTTGGAAGGTAGTTAGCCTTAATTCCCATTGCAGTACCTCCAGGACCGGTGCACTACTCTCTCTTAGGGCCCGTTCAGATCGCAAATGCGGATGGCCATGCATGCGGAACGCACGCCATCCGCGTTTGTGTGCGTTGCGTGGCTGATCCCATCACTGAAAAGTGAATGGGACAGCCGCGCGTTTTGACAAAATCTGGGCGCAGCATGCGTTCCCGGAACGCATGCAGTGTGAACATCAGACAGTGCACTCTATGCACTGTCGGATGTCGTGCGTGTCTGCCTCCTGCACGCGTTTCCAAAACGCGGCTGGAAACGCGTGCAGTCTGAACGGGCCCTGTCTGGTGTCAAAAAACAGATCAAAACCCAGCTGACTAACAAAGTGAAGTGAAGTCAAGTGGAGAAAGCAAGTGCTCCTCTGCAAAGTGAATTTCCCAGTAGAAAGTGCTGATTTGTCCTGCCTGCTGTGCGCTCTATTTCTGTGCTGCTACTGCTGGGTGCAGGATACAGTTAAAATCCTCAATAAAAACATTGTTTCAAGTCAAGTCTGCCTTCTTTGTGCATCTGTGTCATTTATTAAGTGAGTCTGTATTTCACCTGGCTATAAGAACCCCAAAACAGGCATGAATAGAAGGTAGGAGGGGAAAAAAAAAAAAAAACGACCAAAAAAACGATTTTTTTTCCTATTAAATTTTGCTTTGGATGAACTCTACTAGCGCTACCCTACCCAGTTGCTGTGTCGCAAAAAAAATCCATGGCCGGACCACTTTCCCTCATGTTTGCAAGAGAAAGAGCAGCAGCATCCCTCCCCTGGAGAGCTGCCAGCGGACTGGCAGGCAGAGCCCTGGCTGCAGCCCCTTATATAGCCTGGGCCCAGGACATTGTGACATCATCGGGTGACTTCCTGTGAGCACCTGCTCAGGTGCCTGCATCAGTGGCAGGCTTTGAGTGTATGTAATCAGGCGGCAGCTGAGCCTGGCCCGTGCGTCTGCGTTTAGCACAGGTGCGCCCATCCAGGCCTGCAGAGGCAGTGGGAAGGCCCCCCCCCCCCCCCATCCTGGCAGCCGGTAGCCGGCTGTGCCGTGCAGTGCTGTCCTGTGCGCTGCCTTTCGAAGGTAGTTAGCCTTAATTCCCATTGCAGTACCTCCAGGACCGGTGCACTACTCTCTCTTAGGGCCCGTTCAGATCGCAAATGCGGATGGCCATGCATGCGGAACGCACGCCATCCGCGTTTGTGTGCGTTGCGTGGCTGATCCCATCACTGAAAAGTGAATGGGACAGCCGCGCGTTTTGACAAAATCTGGGTGCAGCATGCGTTCCCGGAACGCATGCAGTGTGAACATCAGACAGTGCACTCTATGCACTGTCGGATGTCGTGCGTGTCTGCCTCCTGCACGCGTTTCCAAAACGCGGCTGGAAACGCGTGCAGTCTGAACGGGCCCTGTCTGGTGTCAAAAAACAGATCAAAACCCAGCTGACTAACAAAGTGAAGTGAAGTCAAGTGGAGAAAGCAAGTGCTCCTCTGCAAAGTGAATTTCCCAGTAGAAAGTGCTGATTTGTCCTGCCTGCTGTGCGCTCTATTTCTGTGCTGCTACTGCTGGGTGCAGGATACAGTTAAAATCCTCAATAAAAACATTGTTTCAAGTCAAGTCTGCCTTCTTTGTGCATCTGTGTCATTTATTAAGTGAGTCTGTATTTCACCTGGCTATAAGAACCCCAAAACAGGCATGAATAGAAGGTAGGAGGGAAAAAAAAAAAAAAAACGACCAAAAAAACGATTTTTTTTTTTTATTAAATTTTGCTTTGGATGAACTCTACTAGCGCTACCCTACCCAGTTGCTGTGTCGCAAAAAAAATCCATGGCCGGACCACTTTCCCTCATGTTTGCAAGAGAAAGAGCAGCAGCATCCCTCCCCTGGAGAGCTGCCAGCGGACTGGCAGGCAGAGCCCTGGCTGCAGCCCCTTATATAGCCTGGGCCCAGGACATTGTGACATCATCGGGTGACTTCCTGTGAGCACCTGCTCAGGTGCCTGCATCAGTGGCAGGCTTTGAGTGTATGTAATCAGGCGGCAGCTGAGCCTGGCCCGTGCGTCTGCGTTTAGCACAGGTGCGCCCATCCCGGTGGCCCGGCAGGCCTGCAGAGGCAGTGGGAAGGGCCCCCCCCCCCTTGCAGCCGGTAGCCGGCTGTGCCGTGCAGTGCTGTCCTGTGCGCTGCCTTTCGAAGGTAGTTAGCCTTAATTCCCATTGCAGTACCTCCAGGACCGGTGCACTACTCTCTCTTAGGGCCCGTTCAGATCGCAAATGCGGATGGCCATGCATGCGGAACGCACGCCATCCGCGTTTGTGTGCGTTGCGTGGCTGATCCCATCACTGAAAAGTGAATGGGACAGCCGCGCGTTTTGACAAAATCTGGGCGCAGCATGCGTTCCCGGAACGCATGCAGTGTGAACATCAGACAGTGCACTCTATGCACTGTCGGATGTCGTGCGTGTCTGCCTCCTGCACGCGTTTCCAAAACGCGGCTGGAAACGCGTGCAGTCTGAACGGGCCCTGTCTGGTGTCAAAAAACAGATCAAAACCCAGCTGACTAACAAAGTGAAGTGAAGTCAAGTGGAGAAAGCAAGTGCTCCTCTGCAAAGTGAATTTCCCAGTAGAAAGTGCTGATTTGTCCTGCCTGCTGTGCGCTCTATTTCTGTGCTGCTACTGCTGGGTGCAGGATACAGTTAAAATCCTCAATAAAAACATTGTTTCAAGTCAAGTCTGCCTTCTTTGTGCATCTGTGTCATTTATTAAGTGAGTCTGTATTTCACCTGGCTATAAGAACCCCAAAACAGGCATGAATAGAAGGTAGGAGGGGAAAAAAAAAAAACGACCAAAAAAAACGATTTTTTTTTTCCTATTAAATTTTGCTTTGGATGAACTCTACTAGCGCTACCCTACCCAGTTGCTGTGTCGCAAAAAAAATCCATGGCCGGACCACTTTCCCTCATGTTTGCAAGAGAAAGAGCAGCAGCATCCCTCCCCTGGAGAGCTGCCAGCGGACTGGCAGGCAGAGCCCTGGCTGCAGCCCCTTATATAGCCTGGGCCCAGGACATTGTGACATCATCGGGTGACTTCCTGTGAGCACCTGCTCAGGTGCCTGCATCAGTGGCAGGCTTTGAGTGTATGTAATCAGGCGGCAGCTGAGCCTGGCCCGTGCGTCTGCGTTTAGCACAGGTGCGCCCATCCCGGTGGCCCGGCAGGCCTGCACAGGCAGTGGGAAGGCCCCCCCCCCCCTGGCAGCCGGTAGCCGGCTGTGCCGTGCAGTGCTGTCCTGTGCGCTGCCTTTCGAAGGTAGTTAGCCTTAATTCCCATTGCAGTACCTCCAGGACCGGTGCACTACTCTCTCTTAGGGCCCGTTCAGATCGCAAATGCGGATGGCCATGCATGCGGAACGCACGCCATCCGCGTTTGTGTGCGTTGCGTGGCTGATCCCATCACTGAAAAGTGAATGGGACAGCCGCGCGTTTTGACAAAATCTGGGCGCAGCATGCGTTCCCGGAACGCATGCAGTGTGAACATCAGACAGTGCACTCTATGCACTGTCGGATGTCGTGCGTGTCTGCCTCCTGCACGCGTTTCCAAAACGCGGCTGGAAACGCGTGCAGTCTGAACGGGCCCTGTCTGGTGTCAAAAAACAGATCAAAACCCAGCTGACTAACAAAGTGAAGTGAAGTCAAGTGGAGAAAGCAAGTGCTCCTCTGCAAAGTGAATTTCCCAGTAGAAAGTGCTGATTTGTCCTGCCTGCTGTGCGCTCTATTTCTGTGCTGCTACTGCTGGGTGCAGGATACAGTTAAAATCCTCAATAAAAACATTGTTTCAAGTCAAGTCTGCCTTCTTTGTGCATCTGTGTCATTTATTAAGTGAGTCTGTATTTCACCTGGCTATAAGAACCCCAAAACAGGCATGAATAGAAGGTAGGAGGGGAAAAAAAAAAAAAAACGACCAAAAAAACGATTTTTTTTTTCCTATTAAATTTTGCTTTGGATGAACTCTACTAGCGCTACCCTACCCAGTTGCTGTGTCGCAAAAAAAATCCATGGCCGGACCACTTTCCCTCATGTTTGCAAGAGAAAGAGCAGCAGCATCCCTCCCCTGGAGAGCTGCCAGCGGACTGGCAGGCAGAGCCCTGGCTGCAGCCCCTTATATAGCCTGGGCCCAGGACATTGTGACATCATCGGGTGACTTCCTGTGAGCACCTGCTCAGGTGCCTGCATCAGTGGCAGGCTTTGAGTGTATGTAATCAGGCGGCAGCTGAGCCTGGCCCGTGCGTCTGCGTTTAGCACAGGTGCGCCCATCCAGGCCTGCAGAGGCAGTGGGAAGGCCCCCCCCCCCCTGGCAGCCGGTAGCCGGCTGTGCCGTGCAGTGCTGTCCTGTGCGCTGCCTTTCGAAGGTAGTTAGCCTTAATTCCCATTGCAGTACCTCCAGGACCGGTGCACTACTCTCTCTTAGGGCCCGTTCAGATCGCAAATGCGGATGGCCATGCATGCGGAACGCACGCCATCCGCGTTTGTGTGCGTTGCGTGGCTGATCCCATCACTGAAAAGTGAATGGGACAGCCGCGCGTTTTGACAAAATCTGGGCGCAGCATGCGTTCCCGGAACGCATGCACTGTGAACATCAGACAGTGCACTCTATGCACTGTCGGATGTCGTGCGTGTCTGCCTCCTGCACGCGTTTCCAAAACGCGGCTGGAAACGCGTGCAGTCTGAACGGGCCCTGTCTGGTGTCAAAAAACAGATCAAAACCCAGCTGACTAACAAAGTGAAGTGAAGTCAAGTGGAGAAAGCAAGTGCTCCTCTGCAAAGTGAATTTCCCAGTAGAAAGTGCTGATTTGTCCTGCCTGCTGTGCGCTCTATTTCTGTGCTGCTACTGCTGGGTGCAGGATACAGTTAAAATCCTCAATAAAAACATTGTTTCAAGTCAAGTCTGCCTTCTTTGTGCATCTGTGTCATTTATTAAGTGAGTCTGTATTTCACCTGGCTATAAGAACCCCAAAACAGGCATGAATAGAAGGTAGGAGGGAAAAAAAAAAAAAAAACGACCAAAAAAACGATTTTTTTTTTCCTATTAAATTTTGCTTTGGATGAACTCTACTAGCGCTACCCTACCCAGTTGCTGTGTCGCAAAAAAAATCCATGGCCGGACCACTTTCCCTCATGTTTGCAAGAGAAAGAGCAGCAGCATCCCTCCCCTGGAGAGCTGCCAGCGGACTGGCAGGCAGAGCCCTGGCTGCAGCCCCTTATATAGCCTGGGCCCAGGACATTGTGACATCATCGGGTGACTTCCTGTGAGCACCTGCTCAGGTGCCTGCATCAGTGGCAGGCTTTGAGTGTATGTAATCAGGCGGCAGCTGAGCCTGGCCCGTGCGTCTGCGTTTAGCACAGGTGCGCCCATCCCGGTGGCCCGGCAGGCCTGCAGAGGCAGTGGGAAGGCCCCCCCCCCCCCCCCCCTGGCAGTCGGTAGCCGGCTGTGCCGTGCAGTGCTGTCCTGTGCGCTGCCTTTCGAAGGTAGTTAGCCTTAATTCCCATTGCAGTACCTCCAGGACCGGTGCACTACTCTCTCTTAGGGCCCGTTCAGATCGCAAATGCGGATGGCCATGCATGCGGAACGCACGCCATCCGCGTTTGTGTGCGTTGCGTGGCTGATCCCATCACTGAAAAGTGAATGGGACAGCCGCGCGTTTTGACAAAATCTGGGCGCAGCATGCGTTCCCGGAACACATGCAGTGTGAACATCAGACAGTGCACTCTATGCACTGTCGGATGTCGTGCGTGTCTGCCTCCTGCACGCGTTTCCAAAACGCGGCTGGAAACGCGTGCAGTCTGAACGGGCCCTGTCTGGTGTCAAAAAACAGATCAAAACCCAGCTGACTAACAAAGTGAAGTGAAGTCAAGTGGAGAAAGCAAGTGCTCCTCTGCAAAGTGAATTTCCCAGTAGAAAGTGCTGATTTGTCCTGCCTGCTGTGCGCTCTATTTCTGTGCTGCTACTGCTGGGTGCAGGATACAGTTAAAATCCTCAATAAAAACATTGTTTCAAGTCAAGTCTGCCTTCTTTGTGCATCTGTGTCATTTATTAAGTGAGTCTGTATTTCACCTGGCTATAAGAACCCCAAAACAGGCATGAATAGAAGGTAGGAGGGGAAAAAAAAAAAAAAACGACCAAAAAAACGATTTTTTTTTTCCTATTAAATTTTGCTTTGGATGAACTCTACTAGCGCTACCCTACCCAGTTGCTGTGTCGCAAAAAAAATCCATGGCCGGACCACTTTCCCTCATGTTTGCAAGAGAAAGAGCAGCAGCATCCCTCCCCTGGAGAGCTGCCAGCGGACTGGCAGGCAGAGCCCTGGCTGCAGCCCCTTATATAGCCTGGGCCCAGGACATTGTGACATCATCGGGTGACTTCCTGTGAGCACCTGCTCAGGTGCCTGCATCAGTGGCAGGCTTTGAGTGTATGTAATCAGGCGGCAGCTGAGCCTGGCCCGTGCGTCTGCGTTTAGCACAGGTGCGCCCATCCAGGCCTGCAGAGGCAGTGGGAAGGCCCCCCCCCCCCCCCATCCTGGCAGCCGGTAGCCGGCTGTGCCGTGCAGTGCTGTCCTGTGCGCTGCCTTTCGAAGGTAGTTAGCCTTAATTCCCATTGCAGTACCTCCAGGACCGGTGCACTACTCTCTCTTAGGGCCCGTTCAGATCGCAAATGCGGATGGCCATGCATGCGGAACGCACGCCATCCGCGTTTGTGTGCGTTGCGTGGCTGATCCCATCACTGAAAAGTGAATGGGACAGCCGCGCGTTTTGACAAAATCTGGGCGCAGCATGCGTTCCCGGAACGCATGCAGTGTGAACATCAGACAGTGCACTCTATGCACTGTCGGATGTCGTGCGTGTCTGCCTCCTGCACGTGTTTCCAAAACGCGGCTGGAAACGCGTGCAGTCTGAACGGGCCCTGTCTGGTGTCAAAAAACAGATCAAAACCCAGCTGACTAACAAAGTGAAGTGAAGTCAAGTGGAGAAAGCAAGTGCTCCTCTGCAAAGTGAATTTCCCAGTAGAAAGTGCTGATTTGTCCTGCCTGCTGTGCGCTCTATTTCTGTGCTGCTACTGCTGGGTGCAGGATACAGTTAAAATCCTCAATAAAAGCATTGTTTCAAGTCAAGTCTGCCTTCTTTGTGCATCTGTGTCATTTATTAAGTGAGTCTGTATTTCACCTGGCTATAAGAACCCCAAAACAGGCATGAATAGAAGGTAGGAGGGGAAAAAAAAAAACGACCAAAAAAACGATTTTTTTTTCCTATTAAATTTTGCTTTGGATGAACTCTACTAGCGCTACCCTACCCAGTTGCTGTGTCGCAAAAAAAATCCATGGCCGGACCACTTTCCCTCATGTTTGCAAGAGAAAGAGCAGCAGCATCCCTCCCCTGGAGAGCTGCCAGCGGACTGGCAGGCAGAGCCCTGGCTGCAGCCCCTTATATAGCCTGGGCCCAGGACATTGTGACATCATCGGGTGACTTCCTGTGAGCACCTGCTCAGGTGCCTGCATCAGTGGCAGGCTTTGAGTGTATGTAATCAGGCGGCAGCTGAGCCTGGCCCGTGCGTCTGCGTTTAGCACAGGTGCGCCCATCCCGGTGGCCCGGCAGGCCTGCAGAGGCAGTGGGAAGGGCCCCCCCCCCCTTGCAGCCGGTAGCCGGCTGTGCCGTGCAGTGCTGTCCTGTGCGCTGCCTTTCGAAGGTAGTTAGCCTTAATTCCCATTGCAGTACCTCCAGGACCGGTGCACTACTCTCTCTTAGGGCCCGTTCAGATCGCAAATGCGGATGGCCATGCATGCGGAACGCACGCCATCCGCGTTTGTGTGCGTTGCGTGGCTGATCCCATCACTGAAAAGTGAATGGGACAGCCGCGCGTTTTGACAAAATCTGGGCGCAGCATGCGTTCCCGGAACGCATGCAGTGTGAACATCAGACAGTGCACTCTATGCACTGTCGGATGTCGTGCGTGTCTGCCTCCTGCACGCGTTTCCAAAACGCGGCTGGAAACGCGTGCAGTCTGAACGGGCCCTGTCTGGTGTCAAAAAACAGATCAAAACCCAGCTGACTAACAAAGTGAAGTGAAGTCAAGTGGAGAAAGCAAGTGCTCCTCTGCAAAGTGAATTTCCCAGTAGAAAGTGCTGATTTGTCCTGCCTGCTGTGCGCTCTATTTCTGTGCTGCTACTGCTGGGTGCAGGATACAGTTAAAATCCTCAATAAAAACATTGTTTCAAGTCAAGTCTGCCTTCTTTGTGCATCTGTGTCATTTATTAAGTGAGTCTGTATTTCACCTGGCTATAAGAACCCCAAAACAGGCATGAATAGAAGGTAGGAGGGGAAAAAAAAAAAAAAACGACCAAAAAAAACGATTTTTTTTTTCCTATTAAATTTTGCTTTGGATGAACTCTACTAGCGCTACCCTACCCAGTTGCTGTGTCGCAAAAAAAATCCATGGCCGGACCACTTTCCCTCATGTTTGCAAGAGAAAGAGCAGCAGCATCCCTCCCCTGGAGAGCTGCCAGCGGACTGGCAGGCAGAGCCCTGGCTGCAGCCCCTTATATAGCCTGGGCCCAGGACATTGTGACATCATCGGGTGACTTCCTGTGAGCACCTGCTCAGGTGCCTGCATCAGTGGCAGGCTTTGAGTGTATGTAATCAGGCGGCAGCTGAGCCTGGCCCGTGCGTCTGCGTTTAGCACAGGTGCGCCCATCCAGGCCTGCAGAGGCAGTGGGAAGGCCCCCCCCCCCCCCCCCTGGCAGCCGGTAGCCGGCTGTGCCGTGCAGTGCTGTCCTGTGCGCTGCCTTTCGAAGGTAGTTAGCCTTAATTCCCATTGCAGTACCTCCAGGACCGGTGCACTACTCTCTCTTAGGGCCCGTTCAGATCGCAAATGCGGATGGCCATGCATGCGGAACGCACGCCATCCGCGTTTGTGTGAGTTGCGTGGCTGATCCCATCACTGAAAAGTGAATGGGACAGCCGCGCGTTTTGACAAAATCTGGGCGCAGCATGCGTTCCCGGAACGCATGCAGTGTGAACATCAGACAGTGCACTCTATGCACTGTCGGATGTCGTGCGTGTCTGCCTCCTGCACGCGTTTCCAAAACGCGGCTGGAAACGCGTGCAGTCTGAACGGGCCCTGTCTGGTGTCAAAAAACAGATCAAAACCCAGCTGACTAACAAAGTGAAGTGAAGTCAAGTGGAGAAAGCAAGTGCTCCTCTGCAAAGTGAATTTCCCAGTAGAAAGTGCTGATTTGTCCTGCCTGCTGTGCGCTCTATTTCTGTGCTGCTACTGCTGGGTGCAGGATACAGTTAAAATCCTCAATAAAAACATTGTTTCAAGTCAAGTCTGCCTTCTTTGTGCATCTGTGTCATTTATTAAGTGAGTCTGTATTTCACCTGGCTATAAGAACCCCAAAACAGGCATGAATAGAAGGTAGGAGGGGGAAAAAAAAAAAAAACGACCAAAAAAACGATTTTTTTTTCCTATTAAATTTTGCTTTGGATGAACTCTACTAGCGCTACCCTACCCAGTTGCTGTGTCGCAAAAAAAATCCATGGCCGGACCACTTTCCCTCATGTTTGCAAGAGAAAGAGCAGCAGCATCCCTCCCCTGGAGAGCTGCCAGCGGACTGGCAGGCAGAGCCCTGGCTGCAGCCCCTTATATAGCCTGGGCCCAGGACATTGTGACATCATCGGGTGACTTCCTGTGAGCACCTGCTCAGGTGCCTGCATCAGTGGCAGGCTTTGAGTGTATGTAATCAGGCGGCAGCTGAGCCTGGCCCGTGCGTCTGCGTTTAGCACAGGTGCGCCCATCCAGGCCTGCAGAGGCAGTGGGAAGGCCCCCCCCCCTGGCAGCCGGTAGCCGGCTGTGCCGTGCAGTGCTGTCCTGTGCGCTGCCTTTCGAAGGTAGTTAGCCTTAATTCCCATTGCAGTACCTCCAGGACCGGTGCACTACTCTCTCTTAGGGCCCGTTCAGATCGCAAATGCGGATGGCCATGCATGCGGAACGCACGCCATCCGCGTTTGTGTGCGTTGCGTGGCTGATCCCATCACTGAAAAGTGAATGGGACAGCCGCGCGTTTTGACAAAATCTGGGCGCAGCATGCGTTCCCGGAACGCATGCAGTGTGAACATCAGACAGTGCACTCTATGCACTGTCGGATGTCGTGCGTGTCTGCCTCCTGCACGCGTTTCCAAAACGCGGCTGGAAACGCGTGCAGTCTGAACGGGCCCTGTCTGCTGTCAAAAAACAGATCAAAACCCAGCTGACTAACAAAGTGAAGTGAAGTCAAGTGGAGAAAGCAAGTGCTCCTCTGCAAAGTGAATTTCCCAGTAGAAAGTGCTGATTTGTCCTGCCTGCTGTGCGCTCTATTTCTGTGCTGCTACTGCTGGGTGCAGGATACAGTTAAAATCCTCAATAAAAACATTGTTTCAAGTCAAGTCTGCCTTCTTTGTGCATCTGTGTCATTTATTAAGTGAGTCTGTATTTCACCTGGCTATAAGAACCCCAAAACAGGCATGAATAGAAGGTAGGAGGGGAAAAAAAAAAAAACGACCAAAAAAACGATTTTTTTTTTCCTATTAAATTTTGCTTTGGATGAACTCTACTAGCGCTACCCTACCCAGTTGCTGTGTCGCAAAAAAAATCCATGGCCGGACCACTTTCCCTCATGTTTGCAAGAGAAAGAGCAGCAGCATCCCTCCCCTGGAGAGCTGCCAGCGGACTGGCAGGCAGAGCCCTGGCTGCAGCCCCTTATATAGCCTGAGCCCAGGACATTGTGACATCATCGGGTGACTTCCTGTGAGCACCTGCTCAGGTGCCTGCATCAGTGGCAGGCTTTGAGTGTATGTAATCAGGCGGCAGCTGAGCCTGGCCCGTGCGTCTGCGTTTAGCACAGGTGCGCCCATCCCGGTGGCCCGGCAGGCCTGCAGAGGCAGTGGGAAGGGCCCCCCCCCCTGGCAGCCGGTAGCCGGCTGTGCCGTGCAGTGCTGTCCTGTGCGCTGCCTTTCGAAGGTAGTTAGCCTTAATTCCCATTGCAGTACCTCCAGGACCGGTGCACTACTCTCTCTTAGGGCCCGTTCAGATCGCAAATGCGGATGGCCATGCATGCGGAACGCACGCCATCCGCGTTTGTGTGCGTTGCGTGGCTGATCCCATCACTGAAAAGTGAATGGGACAGCCGCGCGTTTTGACAAAATCTGGGCGCAGCATGCGTTCCCGGAACGCATGCAGTGTGAACATCAGACAGTGCACTCTATGCACTGTCGGATGTCGTGCGTGTCTGCCTCCTGCACGCGTTTCCAAAACGCGGCTGGAAACGTGTGCAGTCTGAACGGGCCCTGTCTGGTGTCAAAAAACAGATCAAAACCCAGCTGACTAACAAAGTGAAGTGAAGTCAAGTGGAGAAAGCAAGTGCTCCTCTGCAAAGTGAATTTCCCAGTAGAAAGTGCTGATTTGTCCTGCCTGCTGTGCGCTCTATTTCTGTGCTGCTACTGCTGGGTGCAGGATACAGTTAAAATCCTCAATAAAAACATTGTTTCAAGTCAAGTCTGCCTTCTTTGTGCATCTGTGTCATTTATTAAGTGAGTCTGTATTTCACCTGGCTATAAGAACCCCAAAACAGGCATGAATAGAAGGTAGGAGGGGAAAAAAAAAAAAAAACGACCAAAAAAACGATTTTTTTTTTCCTATTAAATTTTGCTTTGGATGAACTCTACTAGCGCTACCCTACCCAGTTGCTGTGTCGCAAAAAAAATCCATGGCCGGACCACTTTCCCTCATGTTTGCAAGAGAAAGAGCAGCAGCATCCCTCCCCTGGAGAGCTGCCAGCGGACTGGCAGGCAGAGCCCTGGCTGCAGCCCCTTATATAGCCTGGGCCCAGGACATTGTGACATCATCGGGTGACTTCCTGTGAGCACCTGCTCAGGTGCCTGCATCAGTGGCAGGCTTTGAGTGTATGTAATCAGGCGGCAGCTGAGCCTGGCCCGTGCGTCTGCGTTTAGCACAGGTGCGCCCATCCCGGTGGCCCGGCAGGCGTGCAGAGGCAGTGGGAAGGGCCCCCCCCCCCCCCTGGCAGCCGGTAGCCGGCTGTGCCGTGCAGTGCTGTCCTGTGCGCTGCCTTTCGAAGGTAGTTAGCCTTAATTCCCATTGCAGTACCTCCAGGACCGGTGCACTACTCTCTCTTAGGGCCCGTTCAGATCGCAAATGCGGATGGCCATGCATGCGGAACGCACGCCATCCGCGTTTGTGTGCGTTGCGTGGCTGATCCCATCACTGAAAAGTGAATGGGACAGCCGCGCGTTTTGACAAAATCTGGGCGCAGCATGCGTTCCCGGAACGCATGCAGTGTGAACATCAGACAGTGCACTCTATGCACTGTCGGATGTCGTGCGTGTCTGCCTCCTGCACGCGTTTCCAAAACGCGGCTGGAAACGCGTGCAGTCTGAACGGGCCCTGTCTGGTGTCAAAAAACAGATCAAAACCCAGCTGACTAACAAAGTGAAGTGAAGTCAAGTGGAGAAAGCAAGTGCTCCTCTGCAAAGTGAATTTCCCAGTAGAAAGTGCTGATTTGTCCTGCCTGCTGTGCGCTCTATTTCTGTGCTGCTACTGCTGGGTGCAGGATACAGTTAAAATCCTCAATAAAAACATTGTTTCAAGTCAAGTCTGCCTTCTTTGTGCATCTGTGTCATTTATTAAGTGAGTCTGTATTTCACCTGGCTATAAGAACCCCAAAACAGGCATGAATAGAAGGTAGGAGGGGGAAAAAAAAAAAACGACCAAAAAAACGATTTTTTTTTTCCTATTAAATTTTGCTTTGGATGAACTCTACTAGCGCTACCCTACCCAGTTGCTGTGTCGCAAAAAAAATCCATGGCCGGACCACTTTCCCTCATGTTTGCAAGAGAAAGAGCAGCAGCATCCCTCCCCTGGAGAGCTGCCAGCGGA
This sequence comes from Hyperolius riggenbachi, assembly GCF_040937935.1. Taxonomy (NCBI): domain Eukaryota; kingdom Metazoa; phylum Chordata; class Amphibia; order Anura; family Hyperoliidae; genus Hyperolius; species Hyperolius riggenbachi. The sequence goes on along the minus strand of NW_027152416.1, from coordinate 27,467 downwards.
CTGGCAGGCAGAGCCCTGGCTGCAGCCCCTTATATAGCCTGGGCCCAGGACATTGTGACATCATCGGGTGACTTCCTGTGAGCACCTGCTCAGGTGCCTGCATCAGTGGCAGGCTTTGAGTGTATGTAATCAGGCGGCAGCTGAGCCTGGCCCGTGCGTCTGCGTTTAGCACAGGTGCGCCCATCCAGGCCTGCAGAGGCAGTGGGAAGGCCCCCCCCCCCCCTCTGGCAGCCGGTAGCCGGCTGTGCCGTGCAGTGCTGTCCTGTGCGCTGCCTTTCGAAGGTAGTTAGCCTTAATTCCCATTGCAGTACCTCCAGGACCGGTGCACTACTCTCTCTTAGGGCCCGTTCAGATCGCAAATGCGGATGGCCATGCATGCGGAACGCACGCCATCCGCGTTTGTGTGCGTTGCGTGGCTGATCCCATCACTGAAAAGTGAATGGGACAGCCGCGCGTTTTGACAAAATCTGGGCGCAGCATGCGTTCCCGGAACGCATGCAGTGTGAACATCAGACAGTGCACTCTATGCACTGTCGGATGTCGTGCGTGTCTGCCTCCTGCACGCGTTTCCAAAACGCGGCTGGAAACGCGTGCAGTCTGAACGGGCCCTGTCTGGTGTCAAAAAACAGATCAAAACCCAGCTGACTAACAAAGTGAAGTGAAGTCAAGTGGAGAAAGCAAGTGCTCCTCTGCAAAGTGAATTTCCCAGTAGAAAGTGCTGATTTGTCCTGCCTGCTGTGCGCTCTATTTCTGTGCTGCTACTGCTGGGTGCAGGATACAGTTAAAATCCTCAATAAAAACATTGTTTCAAGTCAAGTCTGCCTTCTTTGTGCATCTGTGTCATTTATTAAGTGAGTCTGTATTTCACCTGGCTATAAGAACCCCAAAACAGGCATGAATAGAAGGTAGGAGGGGAAAAAAAAAAAAAAACGACCAAAAAAACGATTTTTTTTTTCCTATTAAATTTTGCTTTGGATGAACTCTACTAGCGCTACCCTACCCAGTTGCTGTGTCGCAAAAAAAATCCATGGCCGGACCACTTTCCCTCATGTTTGCAAGAGAAAGAGCAGCAGCATCCCTCCCCTGGAGAGCTGCCAGCGGACTGGCAGGCAGAGCCCTGGCTGCAGCCCCTTATATAGCCTGGGCCCAGGACATTGTGACATCATCGGGTGACTTCCTGTGAGCACCTGCTCAGGTGCCTGCATCAGTGGCAGGCTTTGAGTGTATGTAATCAGGCGGCAGCTGAGCCTGGCCCGTGCGTCTGCGTTTAGCACAGGTGCGCCCATCCAGGCCTGCAGAGGCAGTGGGAAGGCCCCCCCCCCCCCCCCCCTGGCAGCCGGTAGCCGGCTGTGCCGTGCAGTGCTGTCCTGTGCGCTGCCTTTCGAAGGTAGTTAGCCTTAATTCCCATTGCAGTACCTCCAGGACCGGTGCACTACTCTCTCTTAGGGCCCGTTCAGATCGCAAATGCGGATGGCCATGCATGCGGAACGCACGCCATCCGCGTTTGTGTGCGTTGCGTGGCTGATCCCATCACTGAAAAGTGAATGGGACAGCCGCGCGTTTTGACAAAATCTGGGCGCAGCATGCGTTCCCGGAACGCATGCAGTGTGAACATCAGACAGTGCACTCTATGCACTGTCGGATGTCGTGCGTGTCTGCTTCCTGCACGCGTTTCCAAAACGCGGCTGGAAACGCGTGCAGTCTGAACGGGCCCTGTCTGGTGTCAAAAAACAGATCAAAACCCAGCTGACTAACAAAGTGAAGTGAAGTCAAGTGGAGAAAGCAAGTGCTCTTCTGCAAAGTGAATTTCCCAGTAGAAAGTGCTGATTTGTCCTGCCTGCTGTGCGCTCTATTTCTGTGCTGCTACTGCTGGGTGCAGGATACAGTTAAAATCCTCAATAAAAACATTGTTTCAAGTCAAGTCTGCCTTCTTTGTGCATCTGTGTCATTTATTAAGTGAGTCTGTATTTCACCTGGCTATAAGAACCCCAAAACAGGCATGAATAGAAGGTAGGAGGGGAAAAAAAAAAAAAAACGACCAAAAAAACGATTTTTTTTTTCCTATTAAATTTTGCTTTGGATGAACTCTACTAGCGCTACCCTACCCAGTTGCTGTGTCGCAAAAAAAATCCATGGCCGGACCACTTTCCCTCATGTTTGCAAGAGAAAGAGCAGCAGCATCCCTCCCCTGGAGAGCTGCCAGCGGACTGGCAGGCAGAGCCCTGGCTGCAGCCCCTTATATAGCCTGGGCCCAGGACATTGTGACATCATCGGGTGACTTCCTGTGAGCACCTGCTCAGGTGCCTGCATCAGTGGCAGGCTTTGAGTGTATGTAATCAGGCGGCAGCTGAGCCTGGCCCGTGCGTCTGCGTTTAGCACTGGTGCGCCCATCCATGCCTGCAGAGGCAGTGGGAAGGCCCCCCCCCCCCCTGGCAGCCGGTAGCCGGCTGTGCCGTGCAGTGCTGTCCTGTGCGCTGCCTTTCGAAGGTAGTTAGCCTTAATTCCCATTGCAGTACCTCCAGGACCGGTGCACTACTCTCTCTTAGGGCCCGTTCAGATCGCAAATGCGGATGGCCATGCATGCGGAACGCACGCCATCCGCGTTTGTGTGCGTTGCGTGGCTGATCCCATCACTGAAAAGTGAATGGGACAGCCGCGCGTTTTGACAAAATCTGGGCGCAGCATGCGTTCCCGAAACGCATGCACTGTGAACATCAGACAGTGCACTCTATGCACTGTCGGATGTCGTGCGTGTCTGCCTCCTGCACGCGTTTCCAAAACGCGGCTGGAAACGCGTGCAGTCTGAACGGGCCCTGTCTGGTGTCAAAAAACAGATCAAAACCCAGCTGACTAACAAAGTGAAGTGAAGTCAAGTGGAGAAAGCAAGTGCTCCTCTGCAAAGTGAATTTCCCAGTAGAAAGTGCTGATTTGTCCTGCCTGCTGTGCGCTCTATTTCTGTGCTGCTACTGCTGGGTGCAGGATACAGTTAAAATCCTCAATAAAAACATTGTTTCAAGTCAAGTCTGCCTTCTTTGTGCATCTGTGTCATTTATTAAGTGAGTCTGTATTTCACCTGGCTATAAGAACCCCAAAACAGGCATGAATAGAAGGTAGGAGGGGAAAAAAAAAAAAACGACCAAAAAAACGATTTTTTTTTTCCTATTAAATTTTGCTTTGGATGAACTCTACTAGCGCTACCCTACCCAGTTGCTGTGTCGCAAAAAAAATCCATGGCCGGACCACTTTCCCTCATGTTTGCAAGAGAAAGAGCAGCAGCATCCCTCCCCTGGAGAGCTGCCAGCGGACTGGCAGGCAGAGCCCTGGCTGCAGCCCCTTATATAGCCTGGGCCCAGGACATTGTGACATCATCGGGTGACTTCCTGTGAGCACCTGCTCAGGTGCCTGCATCAGTGGCAGGCTTTGAGTGTATGTAATCAGGCGGCAGCTGAGCCTGGCCCGTGCGTCTGCGTTTAGCACAGGTGCGCCCATCCCGGTGGCCCGGCAGGCCTGCAGAGGCAGTGGGAAGGCCCCCCCCCCCCCCCCTGGCAGCCGGTAGCCGGCTGTGCCGTGCAGTGCTGTCCTGTGCGCTGCCTTTCGAAGGTAGTTAGCCTTAATTCCCATTGCAGTACCTCCAGGACCGGTGCACTACTCTCTCTTAGGGCCCGTTCAGATCGCAAATGCGGATGGCCATGCATGCGGAACGCACGCCATCCGCGTTTGTGTGCGTTGCGTGGCTGATCCCATCACTGAAAAGTGAATGGGACAGCCGCGCGTTTTGACAAAATCTGGGCGCAGCATGCGTTCCCGGAACGCATGCAGTGTGAACATCAGACAGTGCACTCTATGCACTGTCGGATGTCGTGCGTGTCTGCCTCCTGCACGCATTTCCAAAACGCGGCTGGAAACGCGTGCAGTCTGAACGGGCCCTGTCTGGTGTCAAAAAACAGATCAAAACCCAGCTGACTAACAAAGTGAAGTGAAGTCAAGTGGAGAAAGCAAGTGCTCCTCTGCAAAGTGAATTTCCCAGTAGAAAGTGCTGATTTGTCCTGCCTGCTGTGCGCTCTATTTCTGTGCTGCTACTGCTGGGTGCAGGATACAGTTAAAATCCTCAATAAAAACATTGTTTCAAGTCAAGTCTGCCTTCTTTGTGCATCTGTGTCATTTATTAAGTGAGTCTGTATTTCACCTGGCTATAAGAACCCCAAAACAGGCATGAATAGAAGGTAGGAGGGGAAAAAAAAAAAAAACGACCAAAAAAACGATTTTTTTTTTCCTATTAAATTTTGCTTTGGATGAACTCTACTAGCGCTACCCTACCCAGTTGCTGTGTCGCAAAAAAAATCCATGGCCGGACCACTTTCCCTCATGTTTGCAAGAGAAAGAGCAGCAGCATCCCTCCCCTGGAGAGCTGCCAGCGGACTGGCAGGCAGAGCCCTGGCTGCAGCCCCTTATATAGCCTGGGCCCAGGACATTGTGACATCATCGGGTGACTTCCTGTGAGCACCTGCTCAGGTGCCTGCATCAGTGGCAGGCTTTGAGTGTATGTAATCAGGCGGCAGCTGAGCCTGGCCCGTGCGTCTGCGTTTAGCACAGGTGCGCCCATCCAGGCCTGCAGAGGCAGTGGGAAGGCCCCCCCCCCCCCCCCCTGGCAGCCGGTAGCCGGCTGTGCCGTGCAGTGCTGTCCTGTGCGCTGCCTTTCGAAGGTAGTTAGCCTTAATTCCCATTGCAGTACCTCCAGGACCGGTGCACTACTCTCTCTTAGGGCCCGTTCAGATCGCAAATGCGGATGGCCATGCATGCGGAACGCACGCCATCCGCGTTTGTGTGCGTTGCGTGGCTGATCCCATCACTGAAAAGTGAATGGGACAGCCGCGCGTTTTGACAAAATCTGGGCGCAGCATGCGTTCCCGGAACGCATGCAGTGTGAACATCAGACAGTGCACTCTATGCACTGTCGGATGTCGTGCGTGTCTGCCTCCTGCACGCGTTTCCAAAACGCGGCTGGAAACGCGTGCAGTCTGAACGGGCCCTGTCTGGTGTCAAAAAACAGATCAAAACCCAGCTGACTAACAAAGTGAAGTGAAGTCAAGTGGAGAAAGCAAGTGCTCCTCTGCAAAGTGAATTTCCCAGTAGAAAGTGCTGATTTGTCCTGCCTGCTGTGCACTCTATTTCTGTGCTGCTACTGCTGGGTGCAGGATACAGTTAAAATCCTCAATAAAAACATTGTTTCAAGTCAAGTCTGCCTTCTTTGTGCATCTGTGTCATTTATTAAGTGAGTCTGTATTTCACCTGGCTATAAGAACCCCAAAACAGGCATGAATAGAAGGTAGGAGGGGGAAAAAAAAAAAAACGACCAAAAAAACGATTTTTTTTTTCCTATTAAATTTTGCTTTGGATGAACTCTACTAGCGCTACCCTACCCAGTTGCTGTGTCGCAAAAAAAATCCATGGCCGGACCACTTTCCCTCATGTTTGCAAGAGAAAGAGCAGCAGCATCCCTCCCCTGGAGAGCTGCCAGCGGACTGGCAGGCAGAGCCCTGGCTGCAGCCCCTTATATAGCCTGGGCCCAGGACATTGTGACATCATCGGGTGACTTCCTGTGAGCACCTGCTCAGGTGCCTGCATCAGTGGCAGGCTTTGAGTGTATGTAATCAGGCGGCAGCTGAGCCTGGCCCGTGCGTCTGCGTTTAGCACAGGTGCGCCCATCCAGGCCTGCAGAGGCAGTGGGAAGGCCCCCCCCCCCCCTGGCAGCCGGTAGCCGGCTGTGCCGTGCAGTGCTGTCCTGTGCGCTGCCTTTCGAAGGTAGTTAGCCTTAATTCCCATTGCAGTACCTCCAGGACCGGTGCACTACTCTCTCTTAGGGCCCGTTCAGATCGCAAATGCGGATGGCCATGCATGCGGAACGCACGCCATCCGCGTTTGTGTGCGTTGCGTGGCTGATCCCATCACTGAAAAGTGAATGGGACAGCCGCGCGTTTTGACAAAATCTGGGCGCAGCATGCGTTCCCGGAACGCATGCAGTGTGAACATCAGACAGTGCACTCTATGCACTGTCGGATGTCGTGCGTGTCTGCCTCCTGCACGCGTTTCCAAAACGCGGCTGGAAACGCGTGCAGTCTGAACGGGCCCTGTCTGGTGTCAAAAAACAGATCAAAACCCAGCTGACTAACAAAGTGAAGTGAAGTCAAGTGGAGAAAGCAAGTGCTCCTCTGCAAAGTGAATTTCCCAGTAGAAAGTGCTGATTTGTCCTGCCTGCTGTGCGCTCTATTTCTGTGCTGCTACTGCTGGGTGCAGGATACAGTTAAAATCCTCAATAAAAACATTGTTTCAAGTCAAGTCTGCCTTCTTTGTGCATCTGTGTCATTTATTAAGTGAGTCTGTATTTCACCTGGCTATAAGAACCCCAAAACAGGCATGAATAGAAGGTAGGAGGGAAAAAAAAAAAAAAAAACGACCAAAAAAACGATTTTTTTTTTCCTATTAAATTTTGCTTTGGATGAACTCTACTAGCGCTACCCTACCCAGTTGCTGTGTCGCAAAAAAAATCCATGGCCGGACCACTTTCCCTCATGTTTGCAAGAGAAAGAGCAGCAGCATCCCTCCCCTGGAGAGCTGCCAGCGGACTGGCAGGCAGAGCCCTGGCTGCAGCCCCTTATATAGCCTGGGCCCAGGACATTGTGACATCATCGGGTGACTTCCTGTGAGCACCTGCTCAGGTGCCTGCATCAGTGGCAGGCTTTGAGTGTATGTAATCAGGCGGCAGCTGAGCCTGGCCCGTGCGTCTGCGTTTAGCACAGGTGCGCCCATCCCGGTGGCCCGGCAGGCCTGCAGAGGCAGTGGGAAGGCCCCCCCCCCCCTGGCAGCCGGTAGCCGGCTGTGCCGTGCAGTGCTGTCCTGTGCGCTGCCTTTCGAAGGTAGTTAGCCTTAATTCCCATTGCAGTACCTCCAGGACCGGTGCACTACTCTCTCTTAGGGCCCGTTCAGATCGCAAATGCGGATGGCCATGCATGCGGAACGCACGCCATCCGCGTTTGTGTGCGTTGCGTGGCTGATCCCATCACTGAAAAGTGAATGGGAAAGCCACGCGTTTTGACAAAATCTGGGCGCAGCATGCGTTCCCGGAACGCATGCAGTGTGAACATCAGACAGTGCACTCTATGCACTGTCGGATGTCGTGCGTGTCTGCCTCCTGCACGCGTTTCCAAAACGCGGCTGGAAACGCGTGCAGTCTGAACGGGCCCTGTCTGGTGTCAAAAAACAGATCAAAACCCAGCTGACTAACAAAGTGAAGTGAAGTCAAGTGGAGAAAGCAAGTGCTCCTCTGCAAAGTGAATTTCCCAGTAGAAAGTGCTGATTTGTCCTGCCTGCTGTGCGCTCTATTTCTGTGCTGCTACTGCTGGGTGCAGGATACAGTTAAAATCCTCAATAAAAACATTGTTTCAAGTCAAGTCTGCCTTCTTTGTGCATCTGTGTCATTTATTAAGTGAGTCTGTATTTCACCTGGCTATAAGAACCCCAAAACAGGCATGAATAGAAGGTAGGAGGGGAAAAAAAAAAAAAAACGACCAAAAAAACGATTTTTTTTTTCCTATTAAATTTTGCTTTGGATGAACTCTACTAGCGCTACCCTACCCAGTTGCTGTGTCGCAAAAAAAATCCATGGCCGGACCACTTTCCCTCATGTTTGCAAGAGAAAGAGCAGCAGCATCCCTCCCCTGGAGAGCTGCCAGCGGACTGGCAGGCAGAGCCCTGGCTGCAGCCCCTTATATAGCCTGGGCCCAGGACATTGTGACATCATCGGGTGACTTCCTGTGAGCACCTGCTCAGGTGCCTGCATCAGTGGCAGGCTTTGAGTGTATGTAATCAGGCGGCAGCTGAGCCTGGCCCGTGCGTCTGCGTTTAGCACAGGTGCGCCCATCCAGGCCTGCAGAGGCAGTGGGAAGGCCCCCCCCCCCCCCTGGCAGCCGGTAGCCGGCTGTGCCGTGCAGTGCTGTCCTGTGCGCTGCCTTTCGAAGGTAGTTAGCCTTAATTCCCATTGCAGTACCTCCAGGACCGGTGCACTACTCTCTCTTAGGGCCCGTTCAGATCGCAAATGCGGATGGCCATGCATGCGGAACGCACGCCATCCGCGTTTGTGTGCGTTGCGTGGCTGATCCCATCACTGAAAAGTGAATGGGACAGCCGCGCGTTTTGACAAAATCTGGGCGCAGCATGCGTTCCCGGAACGCATGCAGTGTGAACATCAGACAGTGCACTCTATGCACTGTCGGATGTCGTGCGTGTCTGCCTCCTGCACGCGTTTCCAAAACGCGGCTGGAAACGCGTGCAGTCTGAACGGGCCCTGTCTGGTGTCAAAAAACAGATCAAAACCCAGCTGACTAACAAAGTGAAGTGAAGTCAAGTGGAGAAAGCAAGTGCTCCTCTGCAAAGTGAATTTCCCAGTAGAAAGTGCTGATTTGTCCTGCCTGCTGTGCGCTCTATTTCTGTGCTGCTACTGCTGGGTGCAGGATACAGTTAAAATCCTCAATAAAAACATTGTTTCAAGTCAAGTCTGCCTTCTTTGTGCATCTGTGTCATTTATTAAGTGAGTCTGTATTTCACCTGGCTATAAGAACCCCAAAACAGGCATGAATAGAAGGTAGGAGGGAAAAAAAAAAAAAAAAACGACCAAAAAAACGATTTTTTTTTTCCTATTAAATTTTGCTTTGGATGAACTCTACTAGCGCTACCCTACCCAGTTGCTGTGTCGCAAAAAAAATCCATGGCCGGACCACTTTCCCTCATGTTTGCAAGAGAAAGAGCAGCAGCATCCCTCCCCTGGAGAGCTGCCAGCGGACTGGCAGGCAGAGCCCTGGCTGCAGCCCCTTATATAGCCTGGGCCCAGGACATTGTGACATCATCGGGTGACTTCCTGTGAGCACCTGCTCAGGTGCCTGCATCAGTGGCAGGCTTTGAGTGTATGTAATCAGGCGGCAGCTGAGCCTGGCCCGTGCGTCTGCGTTTAGCACAGGTGCGCCCATCCCGGTGGCCCGGCAGGCCTGCAGAGGCAGTGGGAAGGCCCCCCCCCCCCTGGCAGCCGGTAGCCGGCTGTGCCGTGCAGTGCTGTCCTGTGCGCTGCCTTTCGAAGGTAGTTAGCCTTAATTCCCATTGCAGTACCTCCAGGACCGGTGCACTACTCTCTCTTAGGGCCCGTTCAGATCGCAAATGCGGATGGCCATGCATGCGGAACGCACGCCATCCGCGTTTGTGTGCGTTGCGTGGCTGATCCCATCACTGAAAAGTGAATGGGAAAGCCACGCGTTTTGACAAAATCTGGGCGCAGCATGCGTTCCCGGAACGCATGCAGTGTGAACATCAGACAGTGCACTCTATGCACTGTCGGATGTCGTGCGTGTCTGCCTCCTGCACGCGTTTCCAAAACGCGGCTGGAAACGCGTGCAGTCTGAACGGGCCCTGTCTGGTGTCAAAAAACAGATCAAAACCCAGCTGACTAACAAAGTGAAGTGAAGTCAAGTGGAGAAAGCAAGTGCTCCTCTGCAAAGTGAATTTCCCAGTAGAAAGTGCTGATTTGTCCTGCCTGCTGTGCGCTCTATTTCTGTGCTGCTACTGCTGGGTGCAGGATACAGTTAAAATCCTCAATAAAAACATTGTTTCAAGTCAAGTCTGCCTTCTTTGTGCATCTGTGTCATTTATTAAGTGAGTCTGTATTTCACCTGGCTATAAGAACCCCAAAACAGGCATGAATAGAAGGTAGGAGGGGAAAAAAAAAAAAAAACGACCAAAAAAACGATTTTTTTTTTCCTATTAAATTTTGCTTTGGATGAACTCTACTAGCGCTACCCTACCCAGTTGCTGTGTCGCAAAAAAAATCCATGGCCGGACCACTTTCCCTCATGTTTGCAAGAGAAAGAGCAGCAGCATCCCTCCCCTGGAGAGCTGCCAGCGGACTGGCAGGCAGAGCCCTGGCTGCAGCCCCTTATATAGCCTGGGCCCAGGACATTGTGACATCATCGGGTGACTTCCTGTGAGCACCTGCTCAGGTGCCTGCATCAGTGGCAGGCTTTGAGTGTATGTAATCAGGCGGCAGCTGAGCCTGGCCCGTGCGTCTGCGTTTAGCACAGGTGCGCCCATCCAGGCCTGCAGAGGCAGTGGGAAGGCCCCCCCCCCCCCCTGGCAGCCGGTAGCCGGCTGTGCCGTGCAGTGCTGTCCTGTGCGCTGCCTTTCGAAGGTAGTTAGCCTTAATTCCCATTGCAGTACCTCCAGGACCGGTGCACTACTCTCTCTTAGGGCCCGTTCAGATCGCAAATGCGGATGGCCATGCATGCGGAACGCACGCCATCCGCGTTTGTGTGCGTTGCGTGGCTGATCCCATCACTGAAAAGTGAATGGGACAGCCGCGCGTTTTGACAAAATCTGGGCGCAGCATGCGTTCCCGGAACGCATGCACTGTGAACATCAGACAGTGCACTCTATGCACTGTCGGATGTCGTGCGTGTCTGCCTCCTGCACGCGTTTCCAAAACGCGGCTGGAAACGCGTGCAGTCTGAACGGGCCCTGTCTGGTGTCAAAAAACAGATCAAAACCCAGCTGACTAACAAAGTGAAGTGAAGTCAAGTGGAGAAAGCAAGTGCTCCTCTGCAAAGTGAATTTCCCAGTAGAAAGTGCTGATTTGTCCTGCCTGCTGTGCGCTCTATTTCTGTGCTGCTACTGCTGGGTGCAGGATACAGTTAAAATCCTCAATAAAAACATTGTTTCAAGTCAAGTCTGCCTTCTTTGTGCATCTGTGTCATTTATTAAGTGAGTCTGTATTTCACCTGGCTATAAGAACCCCAAAACAGGCATGAATAGAAGGTAGGAGGGAAAAAAAAAAAAAAAACGACCAAAAAAACGATTTTTTTTTTCCTATTAAATTTTGCTTTGGATGAACTCTACTAGCGCTACCCTACCCAGTTGCTGTGTCGCAAAAAAAATCCATGGCCGGACCACTTTCCCTCATGTTTGCAAGAGAAAGAGCAGCAGCATCCCTCCCCTGGAGAGCTGCCAGCGGACTGGCAGGCAGAGCCCTGGCTGCAGCCCCTTATATAGCCTGGGCCCAGGACATTGTGACATCATCGGGTGACTTCCTGTGAGCACCTGCTCAGGTGCCTGCATCAGTGGCAGGCTTTGAGTGTATGTAATCAGGCGGCAGCTGAGCCTGGCCCGTGCGTCTGCGTTTAGCACAGGTGCGCCCATCCCGGTGGCCCGGCAGGCCTGCAGAGGCAGTGGGAAGGCCCCCCCCCCCCCTGGCAGCCGGTAGCCGGCTGTGCCGTGCAGTGCTGTCCTGTGCGCTGCCTTTCGAAGGTAGTTAGCCTTAATTCCCATTGCAGTACCTCCAGGACCGGTGCACTACTCTCTCTTAGGGCCCGTTCAGATCGCAAATGCGGATGGCCATGCATGCGGAACGCACGCCATCCGCGTTTGTGTGCGTTGCGTGGCTGATCCCATCACTGAAAAGTGAATGGGACAGCCGCGCGTTTTGACAAAATCTGGGCGCAGCATGCGTTCCCGGAACGCATGCAGTGTGAACATCAGACAGTGCACTCTATGCACTGTCGGATGTCGTGCGTGTCTGCCTCCTGCACGCGTTTCCAAAACGCGGCTGGAAACGCGTGCAGTCTGAACGGGCCCTGTCTGGTGTCAAAAAACAGATCAAAACCCAGCTGACTAACAAAGTGAAGTGAAGTCAAGTGGAGAAAGCAAGTGCTCCTCTGCAAAGTGAATTTCCCAGTAGAAAGTGCTGATTTGTCCTGCCTGCTGTGCGCTCTATTTCTGTGCTGCTACTGCTGGGTGCAGGATACAGTTAAAATCCTCAATAAAAACATTGTTTCAAGTCAAGTCTGCCTTCTTTGTGCATCTGTGTCATTTATTAAGTGAGTCTGTATTTCACCTGGCTATAAGAACCCCAAAACAGGCATGAATAGAAGGTAGGAGGGGGAAAAAAAAAAAAACGACCAAAAAAACGATTTTTTTTTTCCTATTAAATTTTGCTTTGGATGAACTCTACTAGCGCTACCCTACCCAGTTGCTGTGTCGCAAAAAAAATCCATGGCCGGACCACTTTCCCTCATGTTTGCAAGAGAAAGAGCAGCAGCATCCCTCCCCTGGAGAGCTGCCAGCGGACTGGCAGGCAGAGCCCTGGCTGCAGCCCCTTATATAGCCTGGGCCCAGGACATTGTGACATCATCGGGTGACTTCCTGTGAGCACCTGCTCAGGTGCCTGCATCAGTGGCAGGCTTTGAGTGTATGTAATCAGGCGGCAGCTGAGCCTGGCCCGTGTGTCTGCGTTTAGCACAGGTGCGCCCATCCAGGCCTGCAGAGGCAGTGGGAAGGCCCCCCCCCCCCCCCCCCCTGGCAGCCGGTAGCCGGCTGTGCCGTGCAGTGCTGTCCTGTGCGCTGCCTTTCGAAGGTAGTTAGCCTTAATTCCCATTGCAGTACCTCCAGGACCGGTGCACTACTCTCTCTTAGGGCCCGTTCAGATCGCAAATGCGGATGGCCATGCATGCGGAACGCACGCCATCCGCGTTTGTGTGCGTTGCGTGGCTGATCCCATCACTGAAAAGTGAATGGGACAGCCGCGCGTTTTGACAAAATCTGGGCGCAGCATGCGTTCCCGGAACGCATGCAGTGTGAACATCAGACAGTGCACTCTATGCACTGTCGGATGTCGTGCGTGTCTGCCTCCTGCACGCGTTTCCAAAACGCGGCTGGAAACGCGTGCAGTCTGAACGGGCCCTGTCTGGTGTCAAAAAACAGATCAAAACCCAGCTGACTAACAAAGTGAAGTGAAGTCAAGTGGAGAAAGCAAGTGCTCCTCTGCAAAGTGAATTTCCCAGTAGAAAGTGCTGATTTTTCCTGCCTGCTGTGCGCTCTATTTCTGTGCTGCTACTGCTGGGTGCAGGATACAGTTAAAATCCTCAATAAAAACATTGTTTCAAGTCAAGTCTGCCTTCTTTGTGCATCTGTGTCATTTATTAAGTGAGTCTGTATTTCACCTGGCTATAAGAACCCCAAAACAGGCATGAATAGAAGGTAGGAGGGGAAAAAAAAAAAAACGACCAAAAAAACGATTTTTTTTTTCCTATTAAATTTTGCTTTGGATGAACTCTACTAGCGCTACCCTACCCAGTTGCTGTGTCGCAAAAAAAATCCATGGCCGGACCACTTTCCCTCATGTTTGCAAGAGAAAGAGCAGCAGCATCCCTCCCCTGGAGAGCTGCCAGCGGACTGGCAGGCAGAGCCCTGGCTGCAGCCCCTTATATAGCCTGGGCCCAGAGCATTGTGACATCATCGGGTGACTTCCTGTGAGCACCTGCTCAGGTGCCTGCATCAGTGGCAGGCTTTGAGTGTATGTAATCAGGCGGCAGCTGAGCCTGGCCCGTGCGTCTGCGTTTAGCACAGGTGCGCCCATCCAGGCCTGCAGAGGCAGTGGGAAGGCCCCCCCCCCCCCCCCCCTGGCAGCCGGTAGCCGGCTGTGCCGTGCAGTGCTGTCCTGTGCGCTGCCTTTCGAAGGTAGTTAGCCTTAATTCCCATTGCAGTACCTCCAGGACCGGTGCACTACTCTCTCTTAGGGCCCGTTCAGATCGCAAATGCGGATGGCCATGCATGCGGAACGCACGCCATCCGCGTTTGTGTGCGTTGCGTGGCTGATCCCATCACTGAAAAGTGAATGGGACAGCCGCGCGTTTTGACAAAATCTGGGCGCAGCATGCGTTCCCGGAACGCATGCAGTGTGAACATCAGACAGTGCACTCTATGCACTGTCGGATGTCGTGCGTGTCTGCCTCCTGCACGCGTTTCCAAAACGCGGCTGGAAACGCGTGCAGTCTGAACGGGCCCTGTCTGGTGTCAAAAAACAGATCAAAACCCAGCTGACTAACAAAGTGAAGTGAAGTCAAGTGGAGAAAGCAAGTGCTCCTCTGCAAAGTGAATTTCCCAGTAGAAAGTGCTGATTTGTCCTGCCTGCTGTGCGCTCTATTTCTGTGCTGCTACTGCTGGGTGCAGGATACAGTTAAAATCCTCAATAAAAACATTGTTTCAAGTCAAGTCTGCCTTCTTTGTGCATCTGTGTCATTTATTAAGTGAGTCTGTATTTCACCTGGCTATAAGAACCCCAAAACAGGCATGAATAGAAGGTAGGAGGGGAAAAAAAAAAAAAACGACCAAAAAAACGATTTTTTTTTTCCTATTAAATTTTGCTTTGGATGAACTCTACTAGCGCTACCCTACCCAGTTGCTGTGTCGCAAAAGAAATCCATGGCCGGACCACTTTCCCTCATGTTTGCAAGAGAAAGAGCAGCAGCATCCCTCCCCTGGAGAGCTGCTAGCGGACTGGCAGGCAGAGCCCTGGCTGCAGCCCCTTATATAGCCTGGGCCCAGGACATTGTGACATCATCGGGTGACTTCCTGTGAGCACCTGCTCAGGTGCCTGCATCAGTGGCAGGCTTTGAGTGTATGTAATCAGGCGGCAGCTGAGCCTGGCCCGTGCGTCTGCGTTTAGCACAGGTGCGCCCATCCAGGCCTGCAGAGGCAGTGGGAAGGCCCCCCCCCCCCCTGGCAGCCGGTAGCCGGCTGTGCCGTGCAGTGCTGTCCTGTGCGCTGCCTTTCGAAGGTAGTTAGCCTTAATTCCCATTGCAGTACCTCCAGGACCGGTGCACTACTCTCTCTTAGGGCCCGTTCAGATCGCAAATGCGGATGGCCATGCATGCGGAACGCACGCCATCCGCGTTTGTGTGCGTTGCGTGGCTGATCCCATCACTGAAAAGTGAATGGGACAGCCGCGCGTTTTGACAAAATCTGGGCGCAGCATGCGTTCCCGGAACGCATGCACTGTGAACATCAGACAGTGCACTCTATGCACTGTCGGATGTCGTGCGTGTCTGCCTCCTGCACGCGTTTCCAAAACGCGGCTGGAAACGCGTGCAGTCTGAACGGGCCCTGTCTGGTGTCAAAAAACAGATCAAAACCCAGCTGACTAACAAAGTGAAGTGAAGTCAAGTGGAGAAAGCAAGTGCTCCTCTGCAAAGTGAATTTCCCAGTAGAAAGTGCTGATTTGTCCTGCCTGCTGTGCGCTCTATTTCTGTGCTGCTACTGCTGGGTGCAGGATACAGTTAAAATCCTCAATAAAAACATTGTTTCAAGTCAAGTCTGCCTTCTTTGTGCATCTGTGTCATTTATTAAGTGAGTCTGTATTTCACCTGGCTATAAGAACCCCAAAACAGGCATGAATAGAAGGTAGGAGGGGAAAAAAAAAAAAACGACCAAAAAAACGATTTTTTTTTTCCTATTAAATTTTGCTTTGGATGAACTCTACTAGCGCTACCCTACCCAGTTGCTGTGTCGCAAAAAAAATCCATGGCCGGACCACTTTCCCTCATGTTTGCAAGAGAAAGAGCAGCAGCATCCCTCCCCTGGAGAGCTGCCAGCGGACTGGCAGGCAGAGCCCTGGCTGCAGCCCCTTATATAGCCTGGGCCCAGGACATTGTGACATCATCGGGTGACTTCCTGTGAGCACCTGCTCAGGTGCCTGCATCAGTGGCAGGCTTTGAGTGTATGTAATCAGGCGGCAGCTGAGCCTGGCCCGTGCGTCTGCGTTTAGCACAGGTGCGCCCATCCCGGTGGCCCGGCAGGCCTGCAGAGGCAGTGGGAAGGCCCCCCCCCCCCCCCTGGCAGCCGGTAGCCGGCTGTGCCGTGCAGTGCTGTCCTGTGCGCTGCCTTTCGAAGGTAGTTAGCCTTAATTCCCATTGCAGTACCTCCAGGACCGGTGCACTACTCTCTCTTAGGGCCCGTTCAGATCGCAAATGCGGATGGCCATGCATGCGGAACGCACGCCATCCGCGTTTGTGTGCGTTGCGTGGCTGATCCCATCACTGAAAAGTGAATGGGACAGCCGCGCGTTTTGACAAAATCTGGGCGCAGCATGCGTTCCCGGAACGCATGCAGTGTGAACATCAGACAGTGCACTCTATGCACTGTCGGATGTCGTGCGTGTCTGCCTCCTGCACGCATTTCCAAAACGCGGCTGGAAACGCGTGCAGTCTGAACGGGCCCTGTCTGGTGTCAAAAAACAGATCAAAACCCAGCTGACTAACAAAGTGAAGTGAAGTCAAGTGGAGAAAGCAAGTGCTCCTCTGCAAAGTGAATTTCCCAGTAGAAAGTGCTGATTTGTCCTGCCTGCTGTGCGCTCTATTTCTGTGCTGCTACTGCTGGGTGCAGGATACAGTTAAAATCCTCAATAAAAACATTGTTTCAAGTCAAGTCTGCCTTCTTTGTGCATCTGTGTCATTTATTAAGTGAGTCTGTATTTCACCTGGCTATAAGAACCCCAAAACAGGCATGAATAGAAGGTAGGAGGGGAAAAAAAAAAAAAAACGACCAAAAAAACGATTTTTTTTTTCCTATTAAATTTTGCTTTGGATGAACTCTACTAGCGCTACCCTACCCAGTTGCTGTGTCGCAAAAAAAATCCATGGCCGGACCACTTTCCCTCATGTTTGCAAGAGAAAGAGCAGCAGCATCCCTCCCCTGGAGAGCTGCCAGCGGACTGGCAGGCAGAGCCCTGGCTGCAGCCCCTTATATAGCCTGGGCCCAGGACATTGTGACATCATCGGGTGACTTCCTGTGAGCACCTGCTCAGGTGCCTGCATCAGTGGCAGGCTTTGAGTGTATGTAATCAGGCGGCAGCTGAGCCTGGCCCGTGCGTCTGCGTTTAGCACAGGTGCGCCCATCCAGGCCTGCAGAGGCAGTGGGAAGGCCCCCCCCCCCCCCCCCCTGGCAGCCGGTAGCCGGCTGTGCCGTGCAGTGCTGTCCTGTGCGCTGCCTTTCGAAGGTAGTTAGCCTTAATTCCCATTGCAGTACCTCCAGGACCGGTGCACTACTCTCTCTTAGGGCCCGTTCAGATCGCAAATGCGGATGGCCATGCATGCGGAACGCACGCCATCCGCGTTTGTGTGCGTTGCGTGGCTGATCCCATCACTGAAAAGTGAATGGGACAGCCGCGCGTTTTGACAAAATCTGGGCGCAGCATGCGTTCCCGGAACGCATGCAGTGTGAACATCAGACAGTGCACTCTATGCACTGTCGGATGTCGTGCGTGTCTGCCTCCTGCACGCGTTTCCAAAACGCGGCTGGAAACGCGTGCAGTCTGAACGGGCCCTGTCTGGTGTCAAAAAACAGATCAAAACCCAGCTGACTAACAAAGTGAAGTGAAGTCAAGTGGAGAAAGCAAGTGCTCCTCTGCAAAGTGAATTTCCCAGTAGAAAGTGCTGATTTGTCCTGCCTGCTGTGCGCTCTATTTCTGTGCTGCTACTGCTGGGTGCAGGATACAGTTAAAATCCTCAATAAAAACATTGTTTCAAGTCAAGTCTGCCTTCTTTGTGCATCTGTGTCATTTATTAAGTGAGTCTGTATTTCACCTGGCTATAAGAACCCCAAAACAGGCATGAATAGAAGGTAGGAGGGGAAAAAAAAAAAAAACGACCAAAAAAACGATTTTTTTTTTCCTATTAAATTTTGCTTTGGATGAACTCTACTAGCGCTACCCTACCCAGTTGCTGTGTCGCAAAAAAAATCCATGGCCGGACCACTTTCCCTCATGTTTGCAAGAGAAAGAGCAGCAGCATCCCTCCCCTGGAGAGCTGCCAGCGGACTGGCAGGCAGAGCCCTGGCTGCAGCCCCTTATATAGCCTGGGCCCAGGACATTGTGACATCATCGGGTGACTTCCTGTGAGCACCTGCTCAGGTGCCTGCATCAGTGGCAGGCTTTGAGTGTATGTAATCAGGCGGCAGCTGAGCCTGGCCCGTGCGTCTGCGTTTAGCACAGGTGCGCCCATCCAGGCCTGCAGAGGCAGTGGGAAGGCCCCCCCCCCCCCCCTGGCAGCCGGTAGCCGGCTGTGCCGTGCAGTGCTGTCCTGTGCGCTGCCTTTCGAAGGTAGTTAGCCTTAATTCCCATTGCAGTACCTCCAGGACCGGTGCACTACTCTCTCTTAGGGCCCGTTCAGATCGCAAATGCGGATGGCCATGCATGCGGAACGCACGCCATCCGCGTTTGTGTGCGTTGCGTGGCTGATCCCATCACTGAAAAGTGAATGGGACAGCCGCGCGTTTTGACAAAATCTGGGCGCAGCATGCGTTCCCGGAACGCATGCAGTGTGAACATCAGACAGTGCACTCTATGCACTGTCGGATGTCGTGCGTGTCTGCCTCCTGCACGCGTTTCCAAAACGCGGCTGGAAACGCGTGCAGTCTGAACGGGCCCTGTCTGGTGTCAAAAAACAGATCAAAACCCAGCTGACTAACAAAGTGAAGTGAAGTCAAGTGGAGAAAGCAAGTGCTCCTCTGCAAAGTGAATTTCCCAGTAGAAAGTGCTGATTTGTCCTGCCTGCTGTGCGCTCTATTTCTGTGCTGCTACTGCTGGGTGCAGGATACAGTTAAAATCCTCAATAAAAACATTGTTTCAAGTCAAGTCTGCCTTCTTTGTGCATCTGTGTCATTTATTAAGTGAGTCTGTATTTCACCTGGCTATAAGAACCCCAAAACAGGCATGAATAGAAGGTAGGAGGGAAAAAAAAAAAAAAAACGACCAAAAAAACGATTTTTTTTTTCCTATTAAATTTTGCTTTGGATGAACTCTACTAGCGCTACCCTACCCAGTTGCTGTGTCGCAAAAAAAATCCATGGCCGGACCACTTTCCCTCATGTTTGCAAGAGAAAGAGCAGCAGCATCCCTCCCCTGGAGAGCTGCCAGCGGACTGGCAGGCAGAGCCCTGGCTGCAGCCCCTTATATAGCCTGGGCCCAGGACATTGTGACATCATCGGGTGACTTCCTGTGAGCACCTGCTCAGGTGCCTGCATCAGTGGCAGGCTTTGAGTGTATGTAATCAGGCGGCAGCTGAGCCTGGCCCGTGCGTCTGCGTTTAGCACAGGTGCGCCCATCCCGGTGGCCCGGCAGGCCTGCAGAGGCAGTGGGAAGGCCCCCCCCCCCCTGGCAGCCGGTAGCCGGCTGTGCCGTGCAGTGCTGTCCTGTGCGCTGCCTTTCGAAGGTAGTTAGCCTTAATTCCCATTGCAGTACCTCCAGGACCGGTGCACTACTCTCTCTTAGGGCCCGTTCAGATCGCAAATGCGGATGGCCATGCATGCGGAACGCACGCCATCCGCGTTTGTGTGCGTTGCGTGGCTGATCCCATCACTGAAAAGTGAATGGGAAAGCCGCGCGTTTTGACAAAATCTGGGCGCAGCATGCGTTCCCGGAACGCATGCAGTGTGAACATCAGACAGTGCACTCTATGCACTGTCGGATGTCGTGCGTGTCTGCCTCCTGCACGCGTTTCCAAAACGCGGCTGGAAACGCGTGCAGTCTGAACGGGCCCTGTCTGGTGTCAAAAAACAGATCAAAACCCAGCTGACTAACAAAGTGAAGTGAAGTCAAGTGGAGAAAGCAAGTGCTCCTCTGCAAAGTGAATTTCCCAGTAGAAAGTGCTGATTTGTCCTGCCTGCTGTGCGCTCTATTTCTGTGCTGCTACTGCTGGGTGCAGGATACAGTTAAAATCCTCAATAAAAACATTGTTTCAAGTCAAGTCTGCCTTCTTTGTGCATCTGTGTCATTTATTAAGTGAGTCTGTATTTCACCTGGCTATAAGAACCCCAAAACAGGCATGAATAGAAGGTAGGAGGGGAAAAAAAAAAAAAAACGACCAAAAAAACGATTTTTTTTTTCCTATTAAATTTTGCTTTGGATGAACTCTACTAGCGCTACCCTACCCAGTTGCTGTGTCGCAAAAAAAATCCATGGCCGGACCACTTTCCCTCATGTTTGCAAGAGAAAGAGCAGCAGCATCCCTCCCCTGGAGAGCTGCCAGCGGACTGGCAGGCAGAGCCCTGGCTGCAGCCCCTTATATAGCCTGGGCCCAGGACATTGTGACATCATCGGGTGACTTCCTGTGAGCACCTGCTCAGGTGCCTGCATCAGTGGCAGGCTTTGAGTGTATGTAATCAGGCGGCAGCTGAGCCTGGCCCGTGCGTCTGCGTTTAGCACAGGTGCGCCCATCCAGGCCTGCAGAGGCAGTGGGAAGGCCCCCCCCCCCCCCTGGCAGCCGGTAGCCGGCTGTGCCGTGCAGTGCTGTCCTGTGCGCTGCCTTTCGAAGGTAGTTAGCCTTAATTCCCATTGCAGTACCTCCAGGACCGGTGCACTACTCTCTCTTAGGGCCCGTTCAGATCGCAAATGCGGATGGCCATGCATGCGGAACGCACGCCATCCGCGTTTGTGTGCGTTGCGTGGCTGATCCCATCACTGAAAAGTGAATGGGACAGCCGCGCGTTTTGACAAAATCTGGGCGCAGCATGCGTTCCCGGAACGCATGCACTGTGAACATCAGACAGTGCACTCTATGCACTGTCGGATGTCGTGCGTGTCTGCCTCCTGCACGCGTTTCCAAAACGCGGCTGGAAACGCGTGCAGTCTGAACGGGCCCTGTCTGGTGTCAAAAAACAGATCAAAACCCAGCTGACTAACAAAGTGAAGTGAAGTCAAGTGGAGAAAGCAAGTGCTCCTCTGCAAAGTGAATTTCCCAGTAGAAAGTGCTGATTTGTCCTGCCTGCTGTGCGCTCTATTTCTGTGCTGCTACTGCTGGGTGCAGGATACAGTTAAAATCCTCAATAAAAACATTGTTTCAAGTCAAGTCTGCCTTCTTTGTGCATCTGTGTCATTTATTAAGTGAGTCTGTATTTCACCTGGCTATAAGAACCCCAAAACAGGCATGAATAGAAGGTAGGAGGGAAAAAAAAAAAAAAAACGACCAAAAAAACGATTTTTTTTTTCCTATTAAATTTTGCTTTGGATGAACTCTACTAGCGCTACCCTACCCAGTTGCTGTGTCGCAAAAAAAATCCATGGCCGGACCACTTTCCCTCATGTTTGCAAGAGAAAGAGCAGCAGCATCCCTCCCCTGGAGAGCTGCCAGCGGACTGGCAGGCAGAGCCCTGGCTGCAGCCCCTTATATAGCCTGGGCCCAGGACATTGTGACATCATCGGGTGACTTCCTGTGAGCACCTGCTCAGGTGCCTGCATCAGTGGCAGGCTTTGAGTGTATGTAATCAGGCGGCAGCTGAGCCTGGCCCGTGCGTCTGCGTTTAGCACAGGTGCGCCCATCCCGGTGGCCCGGCAGGCCTGCAGAGGCAGTGGGAAGGCCCCCCCCCCCCTGGCAGCCGGTAGCCGGCTGTGCCGTGCAGTGCTGTCCTGTGCGCTGCCTTTCGAAGGTAGTTAGCATTAATTCCCATTGCAGTACCTCCAGGACCGGTGCACTACTCTCTCTTAGGGCCCGTTCAGATCGCAAATGCGGATGGCCATGCATGCGGAACGCACGCCATCCGCGTTTGTGTGCGTTGCGTGGCTGATCCCATCACTGAAAAGTGAATGGGACAGCCGCGCGTTTTGACAAAATCTGGGCGCAGCATGCGTTCCCGGAACGCATGCAGTGTGAACATCAGACAGTGCACTCTATGCACTGTCGGATGTCGTGCGTGTCTGCCTCCTGCACGCGTTTCCAAAACGCGGCTGGAAACGCGTGCAGTCTGAACGGGCCCTGTCTGGTGTCAAAAAACAGATCAAAACCCAGCTGACTAACAAAGTGAAGTGAAGTCAAGTGGAGAAAGCAAGTGCTCCTCTGCAAAGTGAATTTCCCAGTAGAAAGTGCTGATTTGTCCTGCCTGCTGTGCGCTCTATTTCTGTGCTGCTACTGCTGGGTGCAGGATACAGTTAAAATCCTCAATAAAAACATTGTTTCAAGTCAAGTCTGCCTTCTTTGTGCATCTGTGTCATTTATTAAGTGAGTCTGTATTTCACCTGGCTATAAGAACCCCAAAACAGGCATGAATAGAAGGTAGGAGGGGGAAAAAAAAAAAAACGACCAAAAAAACGATTTTTTTTTTCCTATTAAATTTTGCTTTGGATGAACTCTACTAGCGCTACCCTACCCAGTTGCTGTGTCGCAAAAAAAATCCATGGCCGGACCACTTTCCCTCATGTTTGCAAGAGAAAGAGCAGCAGCATCCCTCCCCTGGAGAGCTGCCAGCGGACTGGCAGGCAGAGCCCTGGCTGCAGCCCCTTATATAGCCTGGGCCCAGGACATTGTGACATCATCGGGTGACTTCCTGTGAGCACCTGCTCAGGTGCCTGCATCAGTGGCAGGCTTTGAGTGTATGTAATCAGGCGGCAGCTGAGCCTGGCCCGTGTGTCTGCGTTTAGCACAGGTGCGCCCATCCAGGCCTGCAGAGGCAGTGGGAAGGCCCCCCCCCCCCCCCCCCTGGCAGCCGGTAGCCGGCTGTGCCGTGCAGTGCTGTCCTGTGCGCTGCCTTTCGAAGGTAGTTAGCCTTAATTCCCATTGCAGTACCTCCAGGACCGGTGCACTACTCTCTCTTAGGGCCCGTTCAGATCGCAAATGCGGATGGCCATGCATGCGGAACGCACGCCATCCGCGTTTGTGTGCGTTGCGTGGCTGATCCCATCACTGAAAAGTGAATGGGACAGCCGCGCGTTTTGACAAAATCTGGGCGCAGCATGCGTTCCCGGAACGCATGCAGTGTGAACATCAGACAGTGCACTCTATGCACTGTCGGATGTCGTGCGTGTCTGCCTCCTGCACGCGTTTCCAAAACGCGGCTGGAAACGCGTGCAGTCTGAACGGGCCCTGTCTGGTGTCAAAAAACAGATCAAAACCCAGCTGACTAACAAAGTGAAGTGAAGTCAAGTGGAGAAAGCAAGTGCTCCTCTGCAAAGTGAATTTCCCAGTAGAAAGTGCTGATTTTTCCTGCCTGCTGTGCGCTCTATTTCTGTGCTGCTACTGCTGGGTGCAGGATACAGTTAAAATCCTCAATAAAAACATTGTTTCAAGTCAAGTCTGCCTTCTTTGTGCATCTGTGTCATTTATTAAGTGAGTCTGTATTTCACCTGGCTATAAGAACCCCAAAACAGGCATGAATAGAAGGTAGGAGGGGAAAAAAAAAAAAACGACCAAAAAAACGATTTTTTTTTTCCTATTAAATTTTGCTTTGGATGAACTCTACTAGCGCTACCCTACCCAGTTGCTGTGTCGCAAAAAAAATCCATGGCCGGACCACTTTCCCTCATGTTTGCAAGAGAAAGAGCAGCAGCATCCCTCCCCTGGAGAGCTGCCAGCGGACTGGCAGGCAGAGCCCTGGCTGCAGCCCCTTATATAGCCTGGGCCCAGAGCATTGTGACATCATCGGGTGACTTCCTGTGAGCACCTGCTCAGGTGCCTGCATCAGTGGCAGGCTTTGAGTGTATGTAATCAGGCGGCAGCTGAGCCTGGCCCGTGCGTCTGCGTTTAGCACAGGTGCGCCCATCCAGGCCTGCAGAGGCAGTGGGAAGGCCCCCCCCCCCCCCCCCCCTGGCAGCCGGTAGCCGGCTGTGCCGTGCAGTGCTGTCCTGTGCGCTGCCTTTCGAAGGTAGTTAGCCTTAATTCCCATTGCAGTACCTCCAGGACCGGTGCACTACTCTCTCTTAGGGCCCGTTCAGATCGCAAATGCGGATGGCCATGCATGCGGAACGCACGCCATCCGCATTTGTGTGCGTTGCGTGGCTGATCCCATCACTGAAAAGTGAATGGGACAGCCGCGCGTTTTGACAAAATCTGGGCGCAGCATGCGTTCCCGGAACGCATGCAGTGTGAACATCAGACAGTGCACTCTATGCACTGTCGGATGTCGTGCGTGTCTGCCTCCTGCACGCGTTTCCAAAACGCGGCTGGAAACGCGTGCAGTCTGAACGGGCCCTGTCTGGTGTCAAAAAACAGATCAAAACCCAGCTGACTAACAAAGTGAAGTGAAGTCAAGTGGAGAAAGCAAGTGCTCCTCTGCAAAGTGAATTTCCCAGTAGAAAGTGCTGATTTGTCCTGCCTGCTGTGCGCTCTATTTCTGTGCTGCTACTGCTGGGTGCAGGATACAGTTAAAATCCTCAATAAAAACATTGTTTCAAGTCAAGTCTGCCTTCTTTGTGCATCTGTGTCATTTATTAAGTGAGTCTGTATTTCACCTGGCTATAAGAACCCCAAAACAGGCATGAATAGAAGGTAGGAGGGGGAAAAAAAAAAAAAACGACCAAAAAAACGATTTTTTTTTTCCTATTAAATTTTGCTTTGGATGAACTCTACTAGCGCTACCCTACCCAGTTGCTGTGTCGCAAAAGAAATCCATGGCCGGACCACTTTCCCTCATGTTTGCAAGAGAAAGAGCAGCAGCATCCCTCCCCTGGAGAGCTGCTAGCGGACTGGCAGGCAGAGCCCTGGCTGCAGCCCCTTATATAGCCTGGGCCCAGGACATTGTGACATCATCGGGTGACTTCCTGTGAGCACCTGCTCAGGTGCCTGCATCAGTGGCAGGCTTTGAGTGTATGTAATCAGGCGGCAGCTGAGCCTGGCCCGTGCGTCTGCGTTTAGCACAGGTGCGCCCATCCCGGTGGCCCGGCAGGCCTGCAGAGGCAGTGGGAAGGGCCCCCCCCCCCCCTGGCAGCCGGTAGCCGGCTGTGCCATGCAGTGCTGTCCTGTGCGCTGCCTTTCGAAGGTAGTTAGCCTTAATTCCCATTGCAGTACCTCCAGGACCGGTGCACTACTCTCTCTTAGGGCCCGTTCAGATCGCAAATGCGGATGGCCATGCATGCGGAACGCACGCCATCCGCGTTTGTGTGCGTTGCGTGGCTGATCCCATCACTGAAAAGTGAATGGGA
The DNA here is from genome assembly GCF_040937935.1 of Hyperolius riggenbachi. Taxonomy (NCBI): domain Eukaryota; kingdom Metazoa; phylum Chordata; class Amphibia; order Anura; family Hyperoliidae; genus Hyperolius; species Hyperolius riggenbachi. Next base: position 2,695 of record NW_027152416.1, on the reverse strand, counting down.
CAGCCGCGCGTTTTGACAAAATCTGGGCGCAGCATGCGTTCCCGGAACGCATGCAGTGTGAACATCAGACAGTGCACTCTATGCACTGTCGGATGTCGTGCGTGTCTGCCTCCTGCACGCGTTTCCAAAACGCGGCTGGAAACGCGTGCAGTCTGAACGGGCCCTGTCTGGTGTCAAAAAACAGATCAAAACCCAGCTGACTAACAAAGTGAAGTGAAGTCAAGTGGAGAAAGCAAGTGCTCCTCTGCAAAGTGAATTTCCCAGTAGAAAGTGCTGATTTGTCCTGCCTGCTGTGCGCTCTATTTCTGTGCTGCTACTGCTGGGTGCAGGATACAGTTAAAATCCTCAATAAAAACATTGTTTCAAGTCAAGTCTGCCTTCTTTGTGCATCTGTGTCATTTATTAAGTGAGTCTGTATTTCACCTGGCTATAAGAACCCCAAAACAGGCATGAATAGAAGGTAGGAGGGGAAAAAAAAAAAAAAAACGACCAAAAAAACGATTTTTTTTTTCCTATTAAATTTTGCTTTGGATGAACTCTACTAGCGCTACCCTACCCAGTTGCTGTGTCGCAAAAAAAATCCATGGCCGGACCACTTTCCCTCATGTTTGCAAGAGAAAGAGCAGCAGCATCCCTCCCCTGGAGAGCTGCCAGCGGACTGGCAGGCAGAGCCCTGGCTGCAGCCCCTTATATAGCCTGGGCCCAGGACATTGTGACATCATCGGGTGACTTCCTGTGAGCACCTGCTCAGGTGCCTGCATCAGTGGCAGGCTTTGAGTGTATGTAATCAGGCGGCAGCTGAGCCTGGCCCGTGCGTCTGCGTTTAGCACAGGTGCGCCCATCCAGGCCTGCAGAGGCAGTGGGAAGGCCCCCCCCCCCCCCTGGCAGCCGGTAGCCGGCTGTGCCGTGCAGTGCTGTCCTGTGCGCTGCCTTTCGAAGGTAGTTAGCCTTAATTCCCATTGCAGTACCTCCAGGACCGGTGCACTACTCTCTCTTAGGGCCCGTTCAGATCGCAAATGCGGATGGCCATGCATGCGGAACGCACGCCATCCGCGTTTGTGTGCGTTGCGTGGCTGATCCCATCACTGAAAAGTGAATGGGACAGCCGCGCGTTTTGACAAAATCTGGGCGCAGCATGCGTTCCCGGAACGCATGCACTGTGAACATCAGACAGTGCACTCTATGCACTGTCGGATGTCGTGCGTGTCTGCCTCCTGCACGCGTTTCCAAAACGCGGCTGGAAACGCGTGCAGTCTGAACGGGCCCTGTCTGGTGTCAAAAAACAGATCAAAACCCAGCTGACTAACAAAGTGAAGTGAAGTCAAGTGGAGAAAGCAAGTGCTCCTCTGCAAAGTGAATTTCCCAGTAGAAAGTGCTGATTTGTCCTGCCTGCTGTGCGCTCTATTTCTGTGCTGCTACTGCTGGGTGCAGGATACAGTTAAAATCCTCAATAAAAACATTGTTTCAAGTCAAGTCTGCCTTCTTTGTGCATCTGTGTCATTTATTAAGTGAGTCTGTATTTCACCTGGCTATAAGAACCCCAAAACAGGCATGAATAGAAGGTAGGAGGGGAAAAAAAAAAAAAAACGACCAAAAAAACGATTTTTTTTTTCCTATTAAATTTTGCTTTGGATGAACTCTACTAGCGCTACCCTACCCAGTTGCTGTGTCGCAAAAAAAATCCATGGCCGGACCACTTTCCCTCATGTTTGCAAGAGAAAGAGCAGCAGCATCCCTCCCCTGGAGAGCTGCCAGCGGACTGGCAGGCAGAGCCCTGGCTGAAGCCCCTTATATAGCCTGGGCCCAGGACATTGTGACATCATCGGGTGACTTCCTGTGAGCACCTGCTCAGGTGCCTGCATCAGTGGCAGGCTTTGAGTGTATGTAATCAGGCGGCAGCTGAGCCTGGCCCGTGCGTCTGCGTTTAGCACAGGTGCGCCCATCCCGGTGGCCCGGCAGGCCTGCAGAGGCAGTGGGAAGGGCCCCCCCCCCCTGGCAGCCGGTAGCCGGCTGTGCCGTGCAGTGCTGTCCTGTGCGCTGCCTTTCGAAGGTAGTTAGCCTTAATTCCCATTGCAGTACCTCCAGGACCGGTGCACTACTCTCTCTTAGGGCCCGTTCAGATCGCAAATGCGGATGGCCATGCATGCGGAACGCACGCCATCCGCGTTTGTGTGCGTTGCGTGGCTGATCCCATCACTGAAAAGTGAATGGGACAGCCGCGCGTTTTGACAAAATCTGGGCGCAGCATGCGTTCCCGGAACGCATGCAGTGTGAACATCAGACAGTGCACTCTATGCACTGTCGGATGTCGTGCGTGTCTGCCTCCTGCACGCGTTTCCAAAACGCGGCTGGAAACGCGTGCAGTCTGAACGGGCCCTGTCTGGTGTCAAAAAACAGATAAAACCCAGAACAAAGTGAAGTGAAGTCAAGTGGAGAAAGCAAGTGCTCCTCTGCAAAGTGAATTTCCCAGTAGAAAGTGCTGATTTGTCCTGCCTGCTGTGCGCTCTATTTCTGTGCTGCTACTGCTGGGTGCAGGATACAGTTACAATCCTCAATAAAAACATTGTTTCAAGTCAAGTCTGCCTTCTTTGTGCATCTGTGTCATTTATTAAGTGAGTCTGTATTTCACCTGGCTATAAGAACCCCAAAACAGGCATGAATAGAAGGTAGGAGGGGAAAAAAAAAAAAAAACGAC